>NC_141333.1:12112772-12370272 GCF_037954235.1 Aulostomus chinensis | reverse complement strand
TCCTGGTGAATATATCAAGATAGAAAAAGAAAACAACATGCCTCTCTTGATCAGTCTGAAACTTTTGGCAGAAGTTGAAAGTTTAAGTAAAAACTCCTTGATCACTCTGTGGTTTGCTTAGGGATGCCAATGTTTACAGAGCAAAGTCTGATGAGAAGCCTTTGATTACACGATGAGCATCCACGTACCCACTGTGTGGATGTTTTGACTCTTCCCTACTCTACAACTCCAACTTCATACTGTTAAATGGCTGTCCAAAAATAAACTCTAAATCAATGGGGATCCCGTCTAACAGTCCCGGTTAGTGGTTGACAAACCACTGAACTAAACATCCTTTCTGATAGATGAAAAAATTATACTGAGATGACACGGCCAGTTGTTTATTTCCTATTTCCTCTCTTGCTATGACATCACTTGAAGAAACACTAACAAATTAAATCTTTGCCCGGCGTATGAAGAAAAAGCACATGTTCATAAATTCAATTGAGTATTTCCTGAAAATGAAAAGAACAACAAAACATTTAACAGCAGGTGGTGAATAACTTTCATATCCTTAAAACAGACTGCACCCTACCAGTTAAGATCAATGCGCGAGCTATATATATCTATATATATGTATAGCTCGTGCATTGATCTTAACAGTGTGTATGTGTGTGTATATATACACATATATATACACACACACACATATATACACGTATACATTATATATATATATATATATATATATATATATATATATATATATATATATATATATAAATAAAAAGAACTAAAGTTGGTAGCACATTTGAAAACGGACAATTATTTGAATTATATTTTAGCAGTTTGGAAAGAAACAATTTAAGAATAAAGATTGTGTTGGCAGAAAAAAAAAAGTAGTAAAAAGAGCTCTAAAGCTGACTCCTGAAGACAAAATATGGAGTTGAGAAAGTGAATTTTACCAATCAAGAATAATTCGAAAACGACATTTGCTGCCATTCAGTCACCTGTGAACAAACTTGAAAAGTCGTGTGTCACCGATTAGTGAAAAGATGGAATTTGTTCCAGAGGAGTGGGAGGGAACTTGTTTACGATTACTTTGAATAGAAAGTGGCCTTGTTGTGTTCAACCCTCACAAAGGACAGTTTCGTTTGGAAAGAATAGTGCCCATCTGAAATCGCTTCATCATATCCTTGCAGCTGTGTGTCACACAAGAGGGACGACCGTCTCTCGTCCCGCAGGTCTGTCTTTTCCCCTTGCTTTATAGAAGTGTTGTATTAACTAAATATCTACCTTATCAGGAGGTATTAATTAAAGCATCTTCATCAGTTAAGAGGAAAACATTGATGGGAGGGTAGTTAAAGAACATACAATTAAATAATTATTCACGAAATATAATTATCAGTTAATGAACACAGGAAATTGAAAAGAAGCTATGTGAACAAGGTTTGTAGTACTTCTTGTCAAAATGGAAGGATGAGGGGAGTCCATATTTTACTTAATATATCTGTGTATTTTCCTTTTTTATAAACGGAAATTGCAGATGACCAGGGCAGATATGTCCAGGTCATCGGGTCAATCGGAGAAATAGATGTAACTTTTCTAAATATACACTGTAAGCTGGAAAAAACAACTGCCCTATTGTATTAAACGCTGTTAGGAACTGAGCCAAGAAAAGATGTAGTCAGAGGTAGAGAGAGAAAATAAGAGGTTTATTTACTCAAAAAGTAACAAGGTTGAGTAACTCTACTCTGTGAGGGTGTATTTTATCAACCCTAATTCATATAAATAGGATGAGCGAAGCATCGATTCAACGGCAACAACAATTATAGATTTCAAAATGAAATTTAGCAACCTCTCTTGCAAAAGAGTCAACCAAAACTATCCTTGTGTGTATCGATCCATCTATTTTCTTCCGCTTATTCCTGTTCAGGGTCGGGGGGGAGGGGGCTGGAGCCTATCCCAGCAGCTTTTGGGCGAGAGGCGGGGTTCACCCTGGATGGGTCGCCAGTCCATCGCAGGGCCTACATATATAGACATTATAATCACTCTCATGGTTTCCCTTCAGCAGTTTTTCTGCTGAAGTTGTCTTGGTTTGTTTCTCTGGCAAACAAGCGTCTCTCTCTCTCTCTCTCTCTCTCCCTCTCTCTCTCTCTCTCCGTCTCTCTGCACTAAACTATAGAAAGAAGTATCGTTAAGTGTCAGCAGTATTGGTATCCCTATGCATTGTTCATATATAACACACAGTAAATTGAGAAATAAAGAAAGATTAATTACCAAATCCCAAATTTCTATCAAGGATGTGTTAGGATTGTCCTTTTTACTCCATGAAAATGAGGTATCCAAGCTTATTCTGCTGGTACACACCAAAAACAAGTGTATTGTTTTGTATTGTATTGTTCACTCTCTCCCCTGTCTTCCTGTCAAGACAGAGTGGGCACAAAAAAATAGTTTTTCAAAAGAATTCTACAAGGTAATGTTTGTAAAAATCTATTATTCGTGCTCCTCCCCCAGCCTGCATGTACTTTCCATGTTTCACTTTGGCTGATGTAAAAGTTTACATGCATGATAAATGATTTGACAAAACAATTATGGAAAATGTCTTAAAATGAATGAAACAGGTTGTGCAATTATTCTTAATTTTCAATTCAGATGGTTGAAAACTCGGTGGAGACACTTCAAAAGGCAACTGCGAGGAGATATTCTTTAATGCATGACTAGCCTTATTATCCAAATGGAATATAAAGTGCTCCCAATGCCTGAGCACACCATTTTCTTTTGGCAAAAGCCGCCACTCCTACCAATACCTGAACATTTACGGGTCACCTTCTGATTAGCTTCCATCATCATTAATGATCCCTTCATCTGAAATATCATTTCAAGACTTTTGACAGTGTCTGCTCCCATTTTCAACATGTTATGGGGGGGAGGGGGGGTCGAAACGAGCGACTTTCATGGCTCTCTCACAGCAAATGGTACCGCATGTCATGTGAAGTCTCGTGAGGCCCAAATGGCGAGTGAAGGAGGGACTGCGGGACAGAATCATTATTTTTAAGCTGCTGGATCCCAGCCCAGATATTTTGAATTGGTACCTAACAGGAGATTAAGACAAAAACCTATCAAGGTCTTGCCATTTCACAGAACTTTTTTTATGAGGCTCTACAATTTTATAGCGAGCGATGAGTGATTAGCTGAAGCTGTTACCCCCCAACTTGATGTCAGACTGACCCAGCACCTGCGATGTCCAGTCCTTAACTGATTTGTCAACTGAATATTCCTCATGTCCTGTCATCATCCATGAATATGACTGTTAACAGCTCCCTAAACTTTTCAGAGAAAAAAAACAAAACAACTTCTAGCCTGTTGGCGCACATATGTCTCCATATGTTGAGGGCTGTTGGCTAAGATCGCCTCAGGGGCTCTTAGAGAAAGGCAGAACACTGGGCAGAACTCCCTCTCTCTCAGTCAGGAAAACAGGGGTCAAATCTGTTAATGATTGTCCCACTTCGCTGGACAAGGTATGGAACCGGTCTGCTGTCTCAACACTGCCCTGTTTTTCAATATGTTGTCCATCTGGCTGAACCAGTCGAAGACATTCCACTTGGAACGTCGTTACACTTTTGTGAGAGAACAAGTGAGTCATGGCTCAGGTCACCAGGACTTAACTTCTTTTTAAACAGATAAAACCTGCTGGATGCAGACAAATACATCCCCTCAGTATATTGCACACGGTTAATAAAAAGGATACTGAATATGAAAAAAAAACAAAACAACATGACAAGGTAACAGAAATCTCAACAAGTGTGAGCCGCATGAAATGGAAACTCCGAACATAGTGACGTCGGCGCAGTCTTCCCTTTGACAGCTTTGAGTGTGATACGAATCATACACCGTCCCTGTTTTCAAGACAGACGTACCAATATTCACACAAGGACGGATCTAACAAAGAGCAAATGAGACACAACAGAAACATGATGATTATGTTGTTCTTTTTCCCGCTATCACACTGAATAACATCTTTCATGCCTCCACTTCAGTTCCCAAATGTACCCAATCCAAGTTTCTCTGCATCAAAGTCGTAGATTCAGTGCTCTTCTCATGTGTGATGGACAATGTTTACCATGGCTATGATAAACTATTTCCTCATAAACGATTTTGTCACGGCCTTCTGCTGGCTGTCATGTGGGATTCCGCCTGCAGACTAAAACAACCATAATTCACAGGGTGTACTTACCTCCTCAGAGGACAGAAGCTTGACAGATGATAAATGGCCACTGCTGACAATCATCAACACATACCGCCCTGTGTTTGCCTTGAGTATAAGTGGCGCCAGGACATGGAAATAAGACTTTGACATATCACACATGTGGAGGAGAGGGAAGGAAAAGGGAGAACAGGAAAAAGGAATGGGAAACAGAGACAAAGAGCCGCAGAGCCATGGCTCTATTAGCGACTGGTTGAACTCTCCAATATGTATATTGAGCAGGTTTGTTACCCTGCCTCCGCGCATGTTGACAGTGTAATATATTCCTAGCATGAATGGATTGATGCTGTACATGGAAACCCAGCAGGGGAGAATCACAGCTGTAAATTGAGGATGTTTTTTTCTCTTTCTTTCTTTCTTTCTTTCAAAGGCCTCACAACATATGCGAGCATGACACAGAAGATGAGACACACAGGCTGATGAATGTGCATCTCTTTCTTTTTCTTTTACAACACAGTTTTCTATGAACATGTTTACAAGTGGAAAAGTGAGTGTTTCTCTATTCCTGCTGACAGTGTACATCCTGTTCTTTAGCGTTCAGTCTGTGACAGCAAGGTGGTGAGAGAAGCTCGGCTCTCTACCACAGTCAATGTGTCCAAAAACTTCCACGTGTCCTTGAGAAAAAAAAGCAATAAAGTCTGTACGGCGGATCTTCAGTGGCAAGGAGAAACAAAAGAAAAAGTATCTGCAGCCATGCTAACGCCTTTATATAAGGCTACACTGCATTCTGTCAACAACACTGCTAACATACTGATGTTTAGTAGATGTACAGCAGCTACACACTCAGCCTGAGCCGTATAGCTGAATTCAAGATGGCCGTTGAATACTGCGGGTACTTCCCCTATCGAAACGCTGTACTTTCTGCCACCTAACTATCACACGTGCACAGTCATGAACACAACCAGACCTTGAATATGCCAGCAATTTTGATGAGGTTGTGGTGGAAATGCTAATATACTTATGATGTAGTCAGGTGCAGACATTAAAAACAATATTTAGCGAAAAGATCTAAGTTTGATGCACCAGGAACAAAAATAAAGATTGGTTTTAAAAAGCCAGGATGTGTGCGAATATGTGCAGCGGAACACTAAATGGCAGACGGCCCCTGGAGTAATTCTATTGGAGCAAAGGAGATGAGACACAATAGAGTGGATGATGGCTGGTGAGAGTTGAAACCACTGACACAACAAAACACGTCAACTGAATTTAACTCAGACTGTCTGATTCTACAATAAAACGTATCACCCAATTAATTTACCACAGTGGGTGAACAATCAAGTTAGTCTGAGGTTTTGTGAACCCACAAAGGCAGCAGCAGTTTCGGAATGAAACAAAAACACAAACCACATGAAATGTTCTATCTATGGAATATCCAAACAGACACTTGACCGACGACATTCTACGTATTCTATTGTGCAGGTATGTTGTTCAGTTGTAGTGAAAAACAAATTAGAAGTTGCTTATTAGGGTAAATGTGTCATGAGGGTCAGGCCCTGGAGGTCGTGGAGCATTTACAACCAGACAAAAATACACATGTATGTCAAACACACTTTGATTATGAACCAACATGAGTACAGAATATCATGTTGAGATTCTCTGATGTACTGCCATTATTTTGTTTATTTCCTTGTGACAACGAGGAGCTTTGCTGTTTGTGTCTGTGTTCTGACGCATTTGTGTCACCTTCTGAGAAATAAAACCAATACTGAAAGCAAATGTTGACTGATGGTTTGTGGAGTGTGTGCACGACAGCAGAGAATTACCACACCCAGAGTAATGTGACTGATAATCAACATTACTGTTTTATTTTGTAATTTTATACTAAACAAGGCTTAAGCCACCTTCTTCTTTTTCTGAGTTCAACAACAGCACCACTCCTGTCCTTGCAACCCACATTGAGGTCGGAGGTGGAATTGATTGGTATCAACATGACAATGGCATTTTTTCACAAATCTATGTTGCAGCCAGGAAGCAACCGCAAAGCTACAGAAACACTTTAGGTCATAAGATCATGGAACATGGATGTGTCAGAAGCATGTAGAATAACTACGGACATGTTTTTCTAAAAGGAATACAAATAAGTCACAAAGGTCCTTGCTCAGTAATTGGCCAGTGGAAAGCCGTTAATTCCTTATAAGACATGAAGCTTGGAGGGAACTTAGCAAAAATATTAAATCGCTTATGGTAACCACATGATGATGTAAGAGTCCTGAATAAGTAAAAAAGCAAAATTGCTTTTATATTCAGTATCTCACCTGTGCCAACTCACTGCCATAACCTCAATGATTGCCTTGAGTCCTGCATCCGACACTTCCTGTGTGGCTGTGGGTCTCAGGCTGCGGTTGGTCTAACATGTCCCTGCTTCTCTGCACACTGTGGGTAACAACTGTAACAGCTGGTTTACTCCCAGGGGAACGGTGGTGTACAAAAAGCTGTCTGTCGAAGTTCCTTCCCTCTGAGGCTGCATACAGAGGGCTTTTGAGCCTGATGTTTGAGCAGTAGTACTTGATAAAGCAGATTTCGCTGCTCCTCAAACGTGACATCCCTCCAATTTTTTTCTGTCTCTCTTCGACGGATCTTTATGATTTTTAGTTTGTTTGTTGAGTGTCCTGGTGTAATACTTTGATCCGTTCTCATCACGTTTTAGGATAAATGAGTCAGGTTTAAGAATTGTGTTCGTTTCATTTCTGCTCTACTTCGGTTTGTCGAGGTCGGCTGGTGTCACAAAAGCACACAGGGAGGTTTGCACTTAAGTATTCTTGCTTAACTCTTCCACATCCTCTCCCAATGACTATTCATTATTTTAAATAAAAAATTTATCTCAAGAAAAATGTCCATGCCAACAGTTAGCTGTTGTGGTCATCAAAGAGCAGACTAACGCCTGTTAAACGGAGTGATGTAAAGTGAAACGTACTCATGCTGTTGTGCTCCATATCAGCACCCATTAAAAACCTCTTGTCCAATCAAATCACTCAGTCGGAACTGTTTCATAATGTAATTCCTAAATGAAAATAATTGGTAATATCTAAATGATTACATTTTACCAAAACATGTAGAAGCTCTTTCTAAGACTTGATGACTCATCACGATCCAAACACCATCTGATATCCTGAGTCCTCATCGTTCTGGTAGTCAGCACTCCACCGACATCTGACCATCTATGATGTCCTCTGGTGCGGAGAGGAACTTCGCTCAGTCTGACGCGGGTCCTTGTCTCAGTTTGCAGCTCATCCACGTGATCCACCGCAATCCACCAGATTCAAGCCTACGGTCCACTGGGAAAATCATTGGTGTTGCTAGACACCGAGATGACGTTTGTTGGTTTTTCCCTTTTTAAATCAGTAATCTTTTGCTTATTGTCAGTGCAGTTTTTAAGATGGTCTTCATGTTGACCACAGTGCCGCAGCCTTCAAAATGAATTTAAAGATTCATTCAAATTTGTCTCCATATTAGATCCTGTTTTCATATTGGCCATGAAAGATGGCCCCTCACTGGGATTAAGATGCTGAATTAGTTTTTCACGGCCCCCGTTCAGCCTAAAGTTAAGACTTTGAGGCCTCAACCCTTTGACTTAAACAAATTAAAATGCCATCATTTAAAGTGACTCTAATTTCATAACAGATGAATGAATGTGAAGATAAATGTGCTGTTGGTGCACTGTCGACAGTTGTGAGAGATTTTAGTGTGGAATAAAGTGGCAGAATAATGTTGCCAACCATGAAGGCAAATTTTGGAACAGAGTTAAAAAATCTACATACCTAAATCTTAGTGTCAGAGTGATTTTCATATGCTTGTAGCATCACATCCTGAAAGCCCTACTCAGCCATATTCAAATCATGATAGCACAATTTTGATCTACTATTTATTCTTTTTAACCTTCAAAGGGCTACTTCTACACACAACACAAAACTCGTGGTTATTTTCTGCCGGTAAACGTGACAGTGCAACATGTTTTGAACGTACGCCCTTCCTTTCTCCCCTTGAAACCAGCTTCATTCCTTCATAATCAAGCCTTTCATCCAGGTAAAGTACCTTCCGGAACGCAATATTAATTAGCACCATTTCTTTGATCTTCTTATAACAAGGAAGTGCTTCAGAGTCATGCATAAAGTGAAACAAACACTGCTTTTTATGGATTGAGGTCTTTTCTATTTTTTCCCCCCAAAAAACTTCAGTGTTGAACATTATATCTGTGAAAGGTACTGTTATGATTACGATTCAGAGATGCTGCATCTTATGTCTGGCCTTGGATACCATTAAGGATTTGTTTTTCCACAGGGACAAAAAGACAATTATGGTTCTCATCTGTGCAAGACTAAAGCTACAGAGTGTCTTTGTACCCTGTCCTCCTTCTCCTCCTCCTCCTTCTATGTGTCACATATTATCTATTTGTCAGAGAATTGGAGGATTAGTCATGTCAGACCTTGCTTTCTTAGTGAGTTATCTGTAAATAAGTCTCTGTGAAGGACATTTTTGCCAGCCAGCAGTGAAAAGGATCCTTCATGTTTGCATATATTTGCCCACACACAGTTTGCCTCCTTGTTAGCACACAGGGGGAACTTACATCTGTTCCCTCCTCTCAACCTTGCCAACAATCGTTACGACACATACGGAAACCTAGAATACTTGCAAGGCTTACGCAAGAAAATGTAGTCTTTGTTTATCTAAGTCGAACAAATACAGAGCCATTAAACACGCTGTAATTTGAACTTGACAAGAAAAGGCAATTCACCCACAAAATTGAACTTTTCCACCAAATGAAACTCAATCTATCCCTTAAGACAGTTTCAATAAGGTCAAAGTCAACAGCGTGACATGTGGAGGCACTTCTGCAGAAAGTTAGTGATGCATCTCATATCCAAATAGTTTGAAAAGAGCTCTGAGGATTTAGATCAGTGTCTAGATACAGTATATTTGATTTGTTCAATTTCACTCCTGTGAAAATCCAAAGAACAGGCTGTTTTCAGAATGTCAATGTTGTGTATCATAGCCATCATAATACTCACATATCCTGCTTCAGGACTCCAAGGTCTCTTCAGAATCCCAAATGCACACTGTGAAACGATGATTCCCAGAGATATCTTAGGGGATATTGGATTTCACCAGCAGATGAATCTATTTGTGACCAATATGTCAATTTTTCCAGTGCATTTGCGAGGGGCAGGGGAGGTAGATTTTGACATCTCTCAGCCTGAGCAGACACATGTTCTGCTGACCAGCTAAAGCTTCACGTCTAGATGTGCAGAGATTGCTCTGTGGTGATTTATTAACATCCTGCCCAGGTGACAGGGTCAGCTCAAGACCTGGCTTATATTTGGAACCATATTAAGTGTGGCACTGCTCTTTGACATCAGCTTTAAAGGGTGAAAAAATATATTTCAGATATGCATGGCATAGAATAATGAAAAGAAAAAGTAAAATGCACTCTCTTAGGTCAGGTTAAGATTTGCCCAAAGTCAAGACACAAATGCCGGATATGAAAGATGTTCCAGATTTGATTAAAGAATTATAATAATGCTTATTTTTTTAAATACAGTAACACATTTAAAAAAAAAAAAAAAAAAAAAAAAAACCTGGCTCCAGATAAATCACCCAGAAGACAACATTTACAAAGCTGGCCCCAACCCAGAGTGTATCTCATTTTAACTGAGCATGTCTACTGATAGAAACAGGAAGGAGGATGCGGTCATTCTCTGTTCCTCCGTCTGACTTCAGCAGAATAAAAAAAAAACGTATTGGCTTATTGGCTTATAGGCCAACTTTCATTACATTCTCTCTTAAAAAGAAAAAAAGAATGAAAGAAAAGGCATACTGGCAGTGTTCCTGTATTGGCAGGTGACATTAAAATGTTTAAAGTTGACACCTGCTGCTACAAAGCCACGACTGTGCTTGAACGGTCCACTTCACTGTCTCTTATTTACTCCAAAGCCAAGACAGATCATCACCATTTAAAATGACTTCCAGAGCCTGCAAACGTTTAGCGTACGGACATAAACATGTTTTATTCAAATCAAGGGCAATAAGAGGGAGGAAGCCATATTCTCCTTAGTGCCAGCGGGCAGGGACGTAGACAGATCTAGCCATGCTGACTAGATGGTGCTTTTTTGTCTGAAAATTGGCAAGCTCCAGCTCACTATGGTGTTGTCTATAACAGCCTATGGTTTATTTATTTTCTTATCAGCTTTAATCAGTCTGTGTTGACAGTGACATCTGTGCTCTGCAATATCCACATGCAAGCAGTTCAGAACGACTTTGGTGCAAAAATCTGATGTTTGCCGTAAATATACAACTAACTTTGGGGATATTCACATATTAAAGAGCCCCCTATATGTGTGTGTATAAGTTGGGTGTTTTTTTTTGGACTCCGTGTAACACAAAATATAGGACATCTATCCCTAAGGAAAACAAATTCATATAGCCTTAAAATACAATCAATTCAGTTAAAGTGATATTTGTTTTTGTCTTTTATCTTTCATTTTCTATCTTCAAAGTACAACTAAGTTTTGATATAAATTTAGTAATAGCCTATACTTTATTTATAGGGCTGTGTGTGTACAGTTATTTTCCTTTAAGACACTTAACAAAAGCTTTCTTACTTTACACCAGTTGTTGAATGAGTGAATTTTAAAAAAAGAAGAAGAAGAAGAACGCTGGCCTTTTGCCCTTTTAGTCTCACTAAACAGAAAAGTGCTGGTTTTGGACAGCTGTATGACTGACTGCATCTCCACCGAGGAGCACATTTTTCCACTTTTCTGCCCGACTCAACTGCTGGATATTCCGAGAGGCGTTTGTCTGTCTTGGGAAGCGACGCTGAACTTGTGGGCAAATGTGTGTACGTGTGCGTGCGTGTGTCTGTGGAGTGTATGTGTATTGTCCATGTCCATCTCTCCCACTTGCTGAAACATATCCGTCCATATTTGACAGCACAGGGGGGGCAGAGAGCCTTGTTGCACAATTCTGATCATTTAAATGCTCAGAGGCATGCTTGAATAGCAGAGTTGTTAAAAAAAAGAAAGACACATGAAGAGAGAAAAGGAGAGAGGGAGGGAGAGAGCAGCCCTCCACATGCTCTGTATCACATAAGGGACTGCCTGACACTTTGCTGTGAAAAGAAATGCTCACTTGTCAATCTTCCAAGAGTCAGATAGCTGCCAGTCCTACGGAGACCTATTGAGGTGTACGCTTTGTTTCATCTAGGGAACGCCTCAGCGGGGTGAGGGCTCTGCTGTATCTACCTACTGCCTTCAAATATGGAGGGGGAGGGGGGGGGCACATTTGACACAACCCTTGAGCTGATACGCTATCTTACTTCTGTGCAGAAGTTGAGCCAATATGTTGAATTCATTTGCCTGAACCAGAGTGAGAATCTCAGAGACAAATAATGTTTGAAATAAAACTGGGAGCTACATTTTTTTTTGTAATCATAACAGCACCACAACTGAGAGTTATTTTTAAAAATCTACATACTGAGCACACTAATACTTCTTTAGTTAGAAAAATAAACATTTTAAATCGGTATTGGTTTTACACAATCCACAGAACAAAGGGCAGACAGAAGTTTTTTGATGAGCAGAAGATTTTGATAATTAATGGGCGACATGATGTCAAATCATCCATCCATCCATGTTCTACCGCTTATCCTGTTAAGGGTTGTGGGGGGGCTGAAGCCTATCCCAGCTGCCTTCAGGATGGGTCGGATGTCAATTGTCAACATGTTAATTTAAATTTTTCCTCTCTAACAATGGCTACACAATAAATACACTTAACTATGACAGGGTATATATTAACTGAATCAAATACAAAAGGGTCAGAAGTTCAAAATGTCAGCTTTGATACATTTCCGGTTACCAAGCCCTAGCTGTGGCTGAAATCAGAACCTTGTGTAATGTGGCTGATAAGACAGATGCACAAGCAGCGGCTGAGTAGTTGGCGGTGGTCCGTGGGGCCATTAAATACACTGCAACGTCTTTTCTTCCCCCAGTAATTTCTTCATCTCTCACTGGTTCCACTGCCTTCTGGTTCATTTGTATCGATATAAGCTTTCAGGAAACATTCCCAGATATGGATGAAATTGAGACACAAAAGTATGGAAAGAAGGCTTAATGAGCGTAAATGAGCCTTTACTCTCTGATGCTCTTTGTACAAAACAAACTCCTACTCAATACCGCAAAAGTCCACGAACCCTCTTTAAAAAGTTGATTTATTACTGCCCTAATTACTTAAATTACTGTCCGATGATAAATCGACCAGAACACAGTTATGTCCACAAAGGTATACTGCACTCCTCCAGAAAAAGCTATTCTCTGTAGTCCAAGGCACAACTATAAAGCAATGATTTATCTATGCAGCAATGCAAATAAAGAAACCCATAGCCAGCAGCTTGAGGATGAGGTCTGCATTATCTGTCCGCACAAACATTACCACATCATGTTGGATGTACGAGTGAACATTACTTGTGGAACTTTTCAGGACAGAAAAAAAAAGGTGCATTTTCATCTTGCTGAAGGAGATTCAGCCAAACAATGTTGGTCGTCTTAAATGAGGAGGTTTATAACAAGTCTGTGGTGTACAGAGAGATGGACTGTTTTGCAAATTATTCACAGGGATTATAAATCGGAGTGGTGTCAGTGTTTCCAATGATAGGAGAAGATGATTTCTCACCCCTTAATACAAATGACATAGAAAACAACAGCTGCAGCAAGAAAATACTCTGCCATAAAAAAAAGGGATAAATAAATGTAGAAACATGAAAAGATGGGACTCATCATTTACGATGTCTACGTTGTGTCAGTGTCATTTCAATGACTTGATGATTGTCTCATAGTTATTTTTGTATGTTTCTGTCCTATTCATTTATCTGAATCATGTCTTATTGTATGTTTATCTTAGTGGATTTTAATGGGTATAGTTTTTCCTGTCAATAAAACACTTTCTATTACTCTACCTCAGCTGAGGTACAACTTCCAAGTTACCGTGGAGATTTCGGCTTTCTTGATATTGGTCACGGCTGTACGGTGGTGCAGTGGTTAGCACTGTGGCCCCACAGCAAGAAGGTTCCGGGTTCGAGTCCCGGCTCGGGCGCGGGATCTTTCTGTGTGGAGTTTGCATGTTCTCCCCGTGCCTGCGTGGGTTCTCTCTGGGTACTCCGGCTTCCTCCCACCGTCCAAAGACATGCAATTTGGGGACAAGGCTGATTGATACTCTAAATTGACCGTAGGCCTCGCCCGTTGAGGCTCCAGCCCCCCCGCGACCCTTACTAGTAAGGAATAAGCGGAAGACGACGATGGATGGATATTGGTCACTCAACATAATGCACGGTAGAATTTGACAGCTTCATATTTCATCCAGGTGTCATAAAGTGGCATATTTTAATAATAATGATGTTTCTGTATTCAGTATATTGCCAGGCACACTCAGAAAGATAAACTGATGTGATACTTTATCATAAAGGTAAAGGTAAAGTGAGACCAAAAAATATAAATGAATTAATAAATATGGATATTCAAGCATGCAAGTACAAAGCTTGCACAAAAGAGATATCAATCACTCCAAAAAAAACAGCCAGTTGTGAGGAAGTGAGTCACAGAAACACAGGAGGCGGCATTCAGTTCGAACTGTATGAAGGAGCAAGGAGAAGACCAAGAGACCCACGCAGGCCTTCTCAGGTGAGGGACGGGGGATGAGACACAAACACCAGGACCCGGAGTCATCTCTGGCTGGAGGAACGCTGACAGCACATGGCCTGTTGCACCCAGGACCTCAAATCCACCATGGAGCAAAGTGGAAAATTGGAAATCTGATGAGAACCTCAAAAACAGATCTCAAAACCAGAGGTGTCTACGGATAAATAACATGAAAACTCCATGAGCAACACTCTTTTTTTTTTTTTGGCCTCTGACAGCAATGATAAAATAGCAAATAAGTGACTGATGAGGGACGATATTATCAAACAGCCACTTCCTACCGAGGCAACTGTCAGCCCATTTCTTCTACCGTTTACAGCACTTTGTCATTTTGAGAGGCAGCAGCTGAGGTGGTTAAAGCTGGGTGAGAACCTGTGGTGACTCCGGCTAATGAAGGTGAAACACAATGACACTCCATTTCCACATTAGCCTCCCCCTTTTCCCTCTTCATTTTTCTCTGTGGGTTCACAGTGACCTGATCCTCCCCCACTCATCTGTGCACTGTGACCGCTCCAAACACACTGGTTTTATAAATATACTTGCGAGGGCTGACAATATTCTTTTTCCTTTTCTTTGCGGGTCATTTTCAGCGGAATGAAATTCAAGGTTAAATGAGTGACTTTCTCTTGTATGTTAAAGCCAGTTTTGGTTTGATGCAGTGCTGTGACAGACTAATTGGATCACAGCACTGCAACACAGAAGCAGCACTTCAATTTCAATTGGAAAGTGTTAAAAGGCAAATCTGTCCACCCTGTGTCATATTTTTGAAATCTAAATGAAAATGAATAATGGTTGTTGCAAAACGGTGGAAAGTTTGAGGTAAATTTCCAGAAACCCTTTTTTTTCCCTCTATGCAAAAGAGATGGAAACTTGCAATGTGAATTAACGGGAATACATAATTTAAGAAATATTCAGAGTAAAATCAACATCTTAGAATTGATGAGAACATCTAGATATGTATCTCTGCATATGGCAAGATGAATAAAATGTTTATGTATTACCCTAAAAAGGTCCATTTAATTTCTGTTGATTCACATGGTAAGTTTCAAACTTTCTCACAATATATAAAAACTTTCTTGCACTATTTTAACATTTCATATAGGAATGCTTTTTTCTTTTTTGGATATAAACACCTTGAATGTCTTTTCATTTAGAAATGTGCTCAGTGATTACCCACAGGCAGCCAATGCTAATCTAATTGGCAGCTCATGTCAAAGTATAAACTTAAAAAAAAATCAAAGACGGATGCCTCTGACTTCGTATCAAAGTTTCCACTTCTTGTCTTTGCAAACTTTGGTTGGAGCTCGCCTGGTATCAGAAGAGAATTGTCAACTCGTTACACTCCGTTTCCGTCTTTGGTCTGACACTGCTTTCTCTCTAACTGATTTTTGAAGGGGAGGGGGATTTGATTTTCCCCTAACCGATCATTAAGCCCAATGAATGTGCCAGAATCTAATGTCAGTTTAAGTCAGAACTGATGCCATGCCAACATACTTGGTTGGCCGGGGTTTTTAAAGAGAGCAGCAGAGTGAAGAGAAAAACTTTGACAGACACGTTGAGCAGCATGACAACGGCGTTGAAGCCGCCCACGGGGTTGATTGGCTAATCACTGTTCTCCTGCATCGTTCTTCAAATTGATCAGTTTCCACACCAAGAAACTGCTACTTCATGTCAGATAATCCAAAGGTCTGGACTCACTCAGGACAGCTTGGCGTGGACATTTACACGCAATGAGGAAGTCTGGAGGGTTAAGGTCACAACAGGGCAGTGATGTAGAGTGACGACGTGCCCGCCTACGGGACGCTGATGTGCATGTTTTCAGGTTTGCATACTGTTGGGTTTTACTGAGTGAGTAGTAGTGGGGCTCTGGGATGAGGGGTCACAAACTGCAGTTTAAGGTTGTTATCTGATGTTGGCTAATGTTAAACAAGCGTTAAATAAGGCTATCACACATTTGATCCTGAAAACTGAACGGAGAACTACAGGAAATTCAATTCAATTAAAAGACCCCCCCCCCCCCCCACACACACACACACACACACACACACACACACACACACACACACACACACACACACACACACAAACACAATTTTCAGATATTAATTCTAAAGTGATGAATAAGAACATGAAGATAATATTCCAAGCTACTGAAGGCTCTCTCTAGCCTTCTTCAGATCACATTTAAGGAATCATCATAGATAATAAGATGAATACAACATAACTTGAATTCAACTGCAACTGCTGATACACTTTCCATTCAAGCTATTATCAGAGATTCAGCCCCATAAGAGCAACGTTCAGATCTTAGGCCGATCCTTGTTTCCCAGTTGAATGTAAAGCATGTTCTCATTGGTCCCCGCACTGATGATGGAAGAGGAAATAACTGCGGGCTTTGTTTATAATACAAACTTGCCATCATCTTGCACGGCTGAGATTTTATACGCCTTTACTCCTTTTAGTCACAGCATGATTCTGAGTGACCCAGAGAAACAGAACATTCAAGATCTCAGTTTGGTTTCTCTTGAGAACTCAATTTAACATCAATATGAGCTTTTGATCATTTTCTCCTACATACTTCACAAATTCAGCTCCTGAGAAGTAACCTTTTTTTTTATTATTATTATTTCATCTCAGCAAGACAACTCTCTCACCGCACAGTTTATATTTATTTGTCCAAAATAATCAACCCTTGAGATAACAAGATGATAGAAAAGAAAACTTGAGCGGCATATAAATGAGCCTCTTCAATATCAGAAATTTGTACTCAAGCAATGTAATACAGAGTTTACATTTCAATTTATGCGCTCTGAAGCACTACATGCGCAACAATTTTTCAAAGGTTATTTGAAGACGTGATCAGGAGGAGATAGAAGAAACAAGGACGAATTTGGCTGTAACAATAGAAGATGATTTATTTCTGATGACATGAAGAAAAGTATATTTGTGAGTAGAAAAATATTCCCTCTCAGTATTGATCCTTTCTAACCCAAAAAATGTAAAAATAAAATACAAAGAGAGAGTAGTAAAAGAAACCAGGGAAAATATAGACTTTTTTCCCCTTCTATTCCTTGTTTTTGTCAATTGTTTGAAGTAAATCATTGATCCAGAAAGCAGCAGCACGTTTGGTTGTTAACTTGCCCAAAACTGCGCGTCACCCCGCTGCTAATGTCTCTTCACTTGCTTCCAGAGGCAGCACGAATCAAATTCAAAGCTCTTCTTCTGGCTTACAAAACTGTGACAAGAACAGCTCCTGGCTACCTGGAATCCCTCATCCAGGTCTACACGCCCCCTCGCCCGCTACGCTCTGCCTGTGAGAGACATCTGGTGCTCCCAGCCCAGCACGGCTCTAAATCTCGAGCCAGACTCTTCTCCTTTGTTGTTCCGGAATGAACTACCCGACTCCTTACAATCCACAAAGTCCCTTTCTACTTTTAAGAGACATTTGAAGACTCAACTGTTCAGGGAACACCTAGGCACTTAAATCTGACCCTTCTCCTCTTTGTCCTCATGGGTAGAATGAGTCAGAAGGTTTAAGACCCAGCTCTTAGTGAATACTTAGCACTGACAATGTTGAGTATTGGATGTGTTGAATGTTGAAAGATATTGTTGATGTTGAATTATTGGTTGTGGTCAGTTGTGATTAAATTATATTAAGAAAGAAAAAAAAACTAGCACTTCTGCTACTAGATGGCAGCCAATGGCCAATCAAACTTGAAGCACTTTGTCATACTTAATAAGGTTAGTCAGTCTAAATTCGTGCTTGTGTTTTACGTCGCTTTGGAAAAAAGCGTCTGCCAAGTGAAATTGTACAATGAGCTGTAATGAATATTGCTGAGAAGAAATTTTCTTTACATTTTTTCATGACAAGAAAAACAGACAGTGTCTAACTTTACTGCAATTCAAAATGTCCAGTTTATGACTTTTTAGGAATAACTCATGACAGCAAATACCACCTGCTTGCTCCGTTCCAAGGTACTTTTCTCATTTGCAAACGCTTCGAGTCAGCCGAGTGGTTAGCGCACCGCATGACTGTTCTAATATTAATTGACTGCTGTCAGCTTTCCCTAAGTGATGTAATGGATTCACCAGACTGACACTGAGCAGACTCATGCCATCATATCAATGTTATTGTAAATGCAGAGGAATTTAGCATGAGTGCATGACCCCAATTAGTACTTATCTCCATTAGTTCGAGGACTGCAAGCGCTCCTGTGAGGCGGATTTAAAGCGATCATTGCCAGACAGTATGAGATGTCAAAGAACTTTGAGAATGTCTGTGTCTACAAGTCCATCAAATTTATCTTGAGAGATTTGTCTTAAAACCCCCACCACCAAAAAAAAAAAAAAGGTCTGTTTTTGTATGCACAAGAAAATGTGATACCACTATCAGAGGATAAAAAGTCAGCAGTTTTTTCAAGGAGTTTTGGCTCGATAGCATTGAGTTGCTGCTGACGGTGTCGATTAGATGATTAGAAGGTGAAAATCTAAGATGCTGGAAAACTAACAAACCAATATATATTCATGAGGTTAATTACAGGATGTGCTAAAATACTACCTTTTCATTATGTTGCCTTTTGTCGAACAACAAGTAGCTCTGAAAGGTGTCTGATTACAAATGAGTGTCTAATACATCCATATTACCAGCCGATGTGTTGGTGGTTTTTTTTTCAGGTTGGAAGATTTGTGCTCCAGGTATAGCAAATTGTTTTATTCTGCTGGCACAGAGTGTTGCTATCTTTTTTTTGTGGAACAACTTGCATTAATTGTTATTTCAGCCAAGGAGGCTCCGTTTTCAGTAACTTTCTGTCTATCTTTTAGAAGGATTGCGCATGAATTACGCCAGATATCTTTGAAACTTGGTGGAAGGGTGGAGCTCAGAGGAGCCAATTAAATCTCCAGAGAGAGCCAAAACATGGGGCAGATAAAGGAATTGCAAGCAGGCTAACTTGTAAAATTTGTAAGATGATAGAGCCTATTGAGAATCTGATCTGACTCTGTTTTGCAATTGTCCCCTACCTGATGACATCATATAGCCTTGGTGCAGCTATAGGTGCTGTGCGAGAACAATGGGCCTCATTCATGAAATGTTCTTATGCACACATTTGTTATTCATTATGCAATGATTTTTAACCTATCAAATTGGCCTTACAGACAGGAAGCAAAGCCTGGTGGCAATGTGTAAGTCCTTGCGCCTGACATTGATCGGGTGCTTGTATCTGTCAATCACCCGGGCCATCAGAAAAGGGATACAATAGATGTCAGGAGCTAAGAGCTACAAACAGTAATTGCGGTTTGCCTCCTATCTAGAAGCTTAAATTGAAGGCTAATAAAAAAAAAAAAGTGCTACCGCGTGTAAGAACAAATTTGTGTACAAAAACATTTCATGAATGAAGCCTACTTGTCTCTCAATCTTTAACTGGGTATAAACTGGAAAATGTGAACATTTCTGGTCAGACCTTTAAGCTTTATGGCTCAATTTCAGCTTCTTGCAACAGCACAACAGACAACCTCTTCTTAAACAACACAACAAATTCATTGTGTTCTACTTCAAGGAACAAAACAACTGCCTTGCAGCTTTTCACACTAAACTTTCCAAACTATTGTAATCAACCAGAAAAGTGCACTGGTACCCACATACATACCTCATCCATCCATTTTCTACTGCTTATCCTGTTAAGGGTCACAGGGGGCTGGAGCCTATCCCAGCAGTCTTCAGGTGAGAGGCGGGGTTCACCCTGGATGGGTCGCCAGTCCATCACAGGGCCAACACATAGAGACAGACAACCATTCACACTCACAGTCACACCTACGGTCAATTTAGAGTATCAATCAGCCTCGTCCCCTCTAGATGTCTTTGGTCTGTGGGAGGAAGCTAGAGTACCAGAGAGAACCCACACAGGCACAGGGAGAACATGGAGACACACTCTGCATCTTTCCACACATTAAGATCCCGTGCTGGAGCCAGGGCTCAAACTCGGAACCTTCTTGCTGTGAGGCAACAGTGCTAACCACTGCACCACCGTGCTACCCCCATCCATTTCTATACCACTTATCTGTTAAGGGTTGCGGGGGGGCTGGAGCCTATCCCAGGTGATATTGTGTGTGAGGCGGGGTTCACCCTGGACAGGTCGCCAGGCCATCAGGAGCAATTAGGGGTTCAGTATCTTCCTAAAGCATACTTCAACATGGTCACCGCAGGAAGTGAGAATGGAACCAGCGACCCTTCAGTTGCTAGACGGCCACTCTACCTCTGATCCATGCCGCCCATGGTAAGGTTGTCAAATTTGTAAAACAGCACACATTTAAGGAGTAAAGACATACTGGGTCTGAATGAGACCAAATGAACAATGAGCCTAATTATTAGGTTAGGCTAACATTCATACTGCTGTATCAAGTCCAAACCGAAATATTTCCAAGGGGAGCCTCACTTCTCTGCAATCTTTACCACACTGTTGATGATGCTGTTCAGTACGCAGTAAATCAAATCCTAACATGGTTTCTTCCGGCTTTTTTTCTCTTCTTTATCTTTTTCGATCTCTGATTTCTTCGCAGATGCTAAATTAAGCCATAAATCCAATGTTTTTAGTGGAAGGTGCAACATTCAAAGTAAATAAAACACTGATTGCTCACTGATTTACTATTGTGTTGCACAAGTGGTGTTGTTATGTGTCTTGTAAACCAGCTCATAGCAGGAATCAAGATCACAAGTGCCATTTCAGTGCTGTATAATCACTGTGCTTATTATTCAGAGAAGTCTATCCAGTGTTGATTAATGCCGCTGAGCAAATATGCACACAGGGTCTTGTTAATCTGCAGTGCTGTTTTAATCAAGAGGACCTTTGTTTTGTCCAGCTGCCTAGTTTGTCCAAGATGTCCTCCACTTTAACATGGTCCTTATGTGTCAGTCACAGCCCAAATGTTAGTACAGGAGTACAGAAATTCTGCTAGACTGCTTTCTACACCCACTCACTCACCTTCCCCACTCATTTGTCTCTGTATCTCTTTCCTACAGTAGCTTTTAGACTCCAGCTGTAATTCCTCCAAGATTTTATCATGCAGTGGCAGCAGTGGGCGCCCCTGTCAGCTGCCTTGACCCCAGCAAACCTCGGGCACTATCGACCAAGTGACCCAGTGTACAGCTAAGGGAAAACAATGCTTCCTTCATCCGCGGCAAGGTCCCCGAGCAGTGAGAGAGAAAGTGGCAATGTGACTGACATCGGGTGACAAACACTTTGAACTCAAACAGCCGGAAATTAATGCGCAGCTCAAGGCAAAACACATCGCATGAAGTACATTTAAATTGACACGTCTATCTAGGTGACACATGTTAATACCTTGGCTGTGGCCTCGGCTCCACTTGTGATTCTCTTTATCTGGTTGTCCTTCAATGCAGCTGGCACGAGGGGTATCGGGAAGGAGGGGGGTTAGGACATTGCCAAGGGTGCTACGCTGACAGGGGCCCTCAGAAAATAATATTAAAAGGTTTGATGGGGTCCGAAACGATGTGTTTTTATACGGCCTAAAATCCTATGCTGCACCTGGAGGCATAATAAAGTCAAACCCAGAAGATATCAGAGCTGCGGATGTTTGCAGCTTAGCCTTCCTAGCCAAAACAAATCTTAAATGGCATCAGCAATTAGTTGTACTATTAAAATCATTTAAATTGCCGTCATCCACTGAGAAGTACTTGCCTGTCAGTTTTTCTTTTAATACTACACAACTGATTGTACAACCAGCAACTTTATGGCCACCCTATGGTCCTTCTGTCTGTTGGATGCCTTAAATCGATCTGCCCGCCACATCTGTAAGCAGCCCCCCATCAAAATGAGTTGTAATATCCTTATGTACATAAGGAAAAGCTACAATTCAGCAACTGTTCGGACCCCTGGCTCGGATTGCATGTGCACAAGTGTAGGAAGGAGATATTGTTGGTCCCCACACTACAAGAAGATGACCATTTACAACAATAATTGCACCACACAGTTGGCTTATGCATTGAATTGCAATGTCAGTCTGCTATTAAAATGCTATCCCATTGAGGGCATCTTCAGTTGGGGGGGGGGTGTCTTGTGCTGAACATAAAGGGTGAAGCCAATCAATCACGCGGCAGTACCACCATTATCCATTACACTCAATGTTATTGAAATGCATTCAAATTAAGTCTTTTTTTTTTCCCAGGGCTTCTGCTGGAACATTTAATAGGCACCATTCATAGGACTGAGTGTCAATACTATGATGATCACAAATAAGCTGAAAGCAATTTACGCTTCTGTATTAACAGAGAAATGGCTCGAAAGGCAGAAGCACTGGTGACATTAGATCATCTGATCGTTTAAATCCATTTTGGATTGCAGGTGATATAAAAACCTGAGCTTATCCTCTCCTTTTTTCAGTCAACATAAATGCTTTTTTTCTCCCCTCACATCTGCAATGTGATCTATTGAATATTAAATGTAATTTGCATGATTGGCAAGACATCTTATTGTCATTTGTAAGACATCAGGCCCAAAAATGTGAAGGAAGCTTTAAAGGTCACGCCAGTAATTTCATCAGCCAAGAATTTTATTGCAGACAGAGTTCAAGAATTAGAATGTTGCAGCTGCGCTGTCATATTCGTTTGGGTACTACAACTTCAAAAGAAGGTATTTTTCCAGACGTGCGGTTTTAGCGTACAATGCAGGAAATATGTCTCTAATTTTTTCGAACCGTCAAATTGTTAACTGAGGTTGTTCTCTGTGGCATTTGTCAGTCCATTAGCAGGGTGATGCAAAATCTATTTCAAAAGGTAAATTGACATGAGTGGTCAGTACAGTCTGTAAAATCATCAGGAAACAAGGGGTATCACTACAGGGGGACAGGTCACTACTGAAGACGAAAAAGAAAATCCATGACCTAATGAGTGATCCATCACTGCACGTCCCAAGTGGTAGTGCTTCCATCAGGTTGGCGCTTCAGATTGCAACGAGCCCCAAAAAATGTTTATTAAAAAAAAGATCATTTATCCCAATGGTATCAATAAACTCTTAAATTAACAAAAATCCCATCTCTCTCGCTCCCTGTGATTGTAACTATTCAGGTTTTGTAGGGTTTCCTGGTTCCTGGTTTTAACTTGTTTGTAATCCATGTCATTGTGTTTTGTGAAGCCGATTTAATCTAATCTCATTGTTAAAAATGACATATTTTTTTATTTTTTTTAAAAATTGGGTTTGGCTTCGATTGCCTTGGAATAATGTGTCCTGTAGATAATATTTCAGGTTCTGTTGTGGAGCAGCTGCTATAACTACAGTGTATAATTATTAATATTAGATCCATATATGAGGTTGCATCTTATTTACCAAAGGCAACCGTCAAATTTGCATATTTGCTAACATGTAATGTGTATAACTGTCAACTGGCAAAGCGAGGATGTGTGCTGCTGAGCTACTGCCGGCCATGGGTGACATCGCTGTTGATATAGATCAAATATGTGCAATTGATTCTTTGGAATGTATTCTCATTTTAATAAAAATGAACTCAGATTAAATCTCCCAACACTTCACTCATGCTATATTGAAACTGACCTGGAGTTCAGTCGACATTAAATCGTTGTGTGCACTGGTGTATTCTACCATCTTGACTTGCGCAGATGTTTCAGTGCTTTATAGGTTCAGGGATAATTGCATTAATGCATGTCAACTACATGGTTGCTTATTAATAATAATTTTTAAAAAAGAGAACCTGAAGTTATATCACAAGATGTAGGTAAGTTTGTGATTAAAAACACCAGCTAATGAATTGTTTTTGTGTCTTTACAGAAGCAAGAGCAATCATCCGTACATTTTATTATCTTAACAGGGTATTTCACAAAGATGGAAGTGATATAAACTATGCAAGTCATATGACAAAGATTACACACCAAACATGTTTGCTCATTCACGGTTGCTGGGACCCTGGGGGACCACTTGGCCAGGATTAGCAAGACAAGGTTTCTCTTGTATGGCTCTTTTGAATCTTAATGAGGAAACTACAGTCCAACAGAGACATCCATAATATATTTCATATCTTGTCTTCATAGTCTCCGTGCACCGTCGCCACCAGCAAGGAAATTCTGAATCAATATTCAGTTGCAATTCACACAGGTACTCAAGGTTACAACTGTTTTCTACTTATCAATTATAAACCCAGTACAGAACCCACTGCCTTCTTTATAGATCCCATTTATGTCCCACTGCGAATGATTGAAGTTCCTAGGCAAGGTGTTTTAATGAGACGCAGGCAACGTTCGATAATTTATCGTGATGTTTTAATTATTTTAAATAGAAAAATTGAATGCATAATTTTGCATACAGTGTCCATCCAATAATTGCCCTTTGCAGTATGTTCTTTATGGAAATAAAGAAAGACTTCTAGGCTGTAAATAATTGATTTTTTTTCTCTCCCGGAAAGCATGAGCAGGTTTTACATATCAATCCCTTTTGATATGGCTGGATTGTCCATAAAATGGAGTGTAGATGAGGATATACAGATGTGAAAAGTGTGAGGGAAGCAGTTGTGTTTGAGGACGGGGTTGCTGCACACTGTGCATCAGCAAAAGTAATGGTTCCCCTAACGGGTTAATGTCATTATTTAAAAAAACAACAACAAAAAAAACAAATGCAGTTAAGGGTGATGGATTGGTCCTGATAATTGCACTCAAATCAATACTGCTCTCCATCATACGGTTCAGAAGAATAAAACCATCTGATTGATGACTGGTTAGTTATCAATCAAGCTAACAGGCTGCTAGCTTATACACAACTTACCTGTCTGCCCTGTTTACCAACCCAACAACAACCACGTAAATACGCTACCATCTACAATCATGGAAGCCGGACAGCAAGCAGCAATTCAATGGAAAACAAACATATGCACCCTCAGTTGTTTGCAATAACACCAAGACAAACTCCTCATAATCATACAAAAAATAAACCAAATATTCCCAGGTAATTAATCTGATTCTGAACGATGACAACAACCACCTGTGAAACATGGAATACAGGTTCAACTGTGGCAAATTCAGCTGCACATTAATGTACAGTAACAACAGAAAAATAGATCGCTGCACAGTCGCAATGCAAATCAGATGGTCTTTTCTTACCTTCGGGTATCAAGGAAGGTCCTCCTACTCCTCCACCTCCTCCTCCGCGGCATTGTCAATCATCCAGGCTCGGATTCATTCCCTTGTTGTCTCTTTTTCCGGCGGCGCCACAAGAGCGAGGGTCTCCTCCTCCGAACGGTTCTCCGACATCCTGCTCGCGAACTCATGCTTCAACTTTAATGTGGCAAAACGTCTTTCACATTCCACTTGTGTGCAGGTGAAAGTCAATAAAAACTTGTAGGCCGGAGTGAACAAGTTCAACCGCTGTAAGAACAAACAGTTGGTTCCCCGGTTCATTTACTTTGAACCTGGCAAGTCGCCATGTTGGGTTCGTGGTTTTTTTTCCGCTTCTTTTTTGACCTTTCCTCTTCCAGGGGAGGATTCTCCCATGACGCTCTGGGAGTCGTGAATTGTCGGGGACGATTTAATACAGTTGGGCCGTTTTTAATACATCTTGAGGGACTTATAAATAACAATTTAAAACAATTTTTTTTCAACAAATCTTTATTTTTTTTCTACCCGGCAATTCTGAATGGCCCATGACATATTGATATAAATAATGAAAATATGTTAGTTTCCGAGAATTATTTGGTCAATTTTACTGCTCTTGTAATGTTAGGTAACCAAACGTTCAGATATTGCAGCTGTTGGTTTCTTAGTATCGAGTAAGAAACTTTCTTTCCACATCTTGTCAAGTCAGCCACCTGAAAAAATACACTAGCTGACATTTTACGATGTATGCAAATGTCATGTCAACTGCTGGCTACTTTGCATAGCCAAAGGAATCAAATACACTGCACTGCTTCCGATTAATCTCAAACTGCTTCCTCATTTATGCTACTTCTTACTTACAAACGCAACCAATGTCCTTTTACATAATGTAGCTGTACTTTCATTAGCATTCTCTGGTGGTTTTGTGGTGGGCAGCTGCTGTCGCTGTGTTTTAGTTTGCCTTCACACAACCTTCATATAATTACTTTTTTTAATAACATAGATCCAAGTATTACCTGCTCAGTGTTGTTTTGAGTAGGAGGAAGGATACACGCTGCTTACTGAAGCTTTGTTTCTGTCGTTTTAGAGGGATGTTCTCATCTGACCTGCAGCTGGTACAAGGACATCTTGTCACAAGGAGAAGTAACACACATCTGATGTTTAAATGTAGATATCTTCCATTTGAAGCGTTGCCCTGATATTAGAGTTAAAGCGTGTGTTTCTCATATCTCTGAACCCTCTCATTACAATAACAACCAAGCTTTGAGTGTAAAGATAGAGGCAGTTACCACTAACAAGCACGAGGTGTTGTACAGTAGGTGAGCTGCCCTTAAATCCTTACATATTCCCTCTCTTCTCGGTGAACCATGAATAATGATGCTGTGTGAGTACAGCAGTGAAATTGATTGGTTTGCATGAGTGTCAGCATATGGAGGTGCGCTGTGACTTATCTATATTGGCCTGCAGAAGCTTGTACATGGCGAGAGATCCTGTAGTTATTGCTTGAGGCTTCCCTCCGGCGAGTGCCAATGTGTTTATCAGATGAACATTAGATTCACTGATGAAACAGTCTTTCAGCTGTAAAGAAAACTAAACACAAAGCATAAAATACAGAAGATTCACCATCCATGTTTACTGTGATACAATGTGATAACTGATCCAATTGGAAAATAGAATTGTGAGCTTCTGATGAAACATAATTGCTGCTGGATGTTTTTAATATTCTATTTACTGTGTGCAGACACATTTGGATCAATAAATAATACTTTAGCAAGATATGATTTACTGTAACTACTAATTTTACCTTTTTTTTAAAAAAAAAAAGAGGGGTTTTGCAGGTCTCTCAATTATATAAATGTCTGGTTCGGTTCCATTTTTGTGTATCTCATCAGCATATTAGCCACAAGGTGAAAAATATGTTCCCTTTCAGGATGATTTAAATAGATTTTGTTTGGGTGTGTGTGTGTGTGTGTGTGTGTGTGTGTGTGTGTGTGTGTGTGTGTGTGTGTGTGTTGAAAACCAGAACCTTCATTAGCTTTGTATAATTTGAATTAAAAAAGAAGATGAATCAGTGTTTTATATTCTGTTAAAATCACTAACATTTAGTGAGTTTACGGCTCAAATCTCATCGAGTGCCAAGATGAAAACGAGACACAGGAGCTTTTGTCTGAGGATAATTAGTTGACATCCCCATGTGAGTGTTGTGCTGTTTAAGAGGAAAAATCCTCTTAGATTATTTTCAATAATCAAGCTAGACGTCTGAAGCAAAACTCATGATTTCTTACTTGGTTGATCATAGGCATAAAACTTTTTTTTTCAGGTACATCACCACTTTAATTACTGTATATGCTTGTATCACTGTGGCCACTTCTTGGAAAACTGAACAAACTGAACTTCCTTAACTATGTTGATGTTTGTTCTTTTGTCTTTTTCCCCTGAAACGGCGGATTTAATTGCCTTTTTTTAAAGTTTTTTTTCTTGAGCATCTGGAGGAGCAACAGATATCCCGCAGTGCAACAGTGTTTCTAGTCACATATCACATGGTTGGCTTACATCAACTCCAAACTCTGAATGCATAACGTGCAAAGGTTTCAGTGGCTTTTTCAATCTCCAACCATCTTGTTGTTGTTAGAATGTTTCATCCTGATCACAAAGACTTTTGCAGGTCTCACCTTGAAACCCAGTCATAAGAATTAGCTGTTCCCCCTTGAGGTTAAATTGGAACTCTTCATACTGGCACAGAATGGTTTATTTCATCTTCTTTTCCTGAGCCAGTCACTCTCATCATTTTTTCATTTGAAATCCTGCATCTGGTAATTTCATAATTATGGGAGGGGATTATAACGAAGGCAGCTGGAGCTGCAGGTTAATTGGATTTTTCACCTCGACGGGACCGGATCTAAGTCGCCCAAAGGCCGCAAATCTGCACATTTGAAGTTGGGGACAGGACAAAATAGGCTGGAGGAAGAAAAAAGTGAGCCGTTAAAGGGTCCCCTTTGACTTCAAGAGTTTGGGAAGTTACTTTTGCGTTGCCAGTCACTTTGCTACTTGAGAGGTTTTCCTTGTACACAAATGCTTTCATCCACATTGATGACATCTATAATTGGAACTGTGTTTTCCGATCACAGGAGCTGCTGCAGCATTGCGGCAGCTATTGATAACCTCAGAAATCCCCATGGGTAGGAAGAATAACTTTATGTCCACTCAGTAGGATAGACTTGAAAAAATGGTCATTGTCTTCTATATTTTTTTTATCATTTCTAATTACTTAGGCTGGAAGCAATATATATATATATATATATATATATATATATATATATATATATGTATATATATATATATATATGTGTGTGTGTATATATATATATATGTGTGTATATATATATATATATATATATATTGCATGTGTGTGTTAAACATTAATTTTGTTTGCAAAGGTGGAGATGTAGAATTAAAAAGTCACGTTGATGCTCTGTAATTAAAAGTCAATGAAGCTCATCAATGCTGATTCTAAACAAGATGATTGATTAATTAAATGTTTATTAAATCTATGTGTGACTGAAATATCAAGAGCTTTTAGGTTTGCCATCTCACAGAGAGAACAGAGAAAGTTGAAGACCTGTAGTGCATTGGGGGGATTTGAAAGAAATACACACACACTTCATTACATCTTCTATCAGGGAGAAAGACTTTCAGGCAGTTGCATCATAGTCCACAGAGATTCCTTGTATCCTGAATATTAACTCTGACTCAACAATCAGATATCCATGTTTGGTCACATCCAAGTCTCATCCAACTGTTTAGTCAATAGCACATCTGTCTTTAACAGTTCCAGCCCAGTTGAGCTGAAAGTATTCTCCCTTTTCCAGGTGCCGACTCTCTCATCTGTGGGAGCAACAGAGCTCCCAGCCCCTCGGCTCCTGGCCTACTTCTGAGTCAATGTTTGACAAAGGGCGAGTCGCTCCCTGAGCAAAAGAAGGGGAATTAGAGAGGCTCTTGCATGGTTAGAAGGCCACACGCAAAGCTAGAGGGTGCCAAGTCTACATTCCCTGTCACAGATAAATAGCCGATCCCAGCTCAGATTTCCCTGCCCTTAATAATGAAAATAAACCTGCTTACAGGGCAAGTTTAGCCTCGTCTAAGGTCACTCTGGTAGAATAAACAATCTACAGCTATGGGAGCAGGGGGGAAAGGTTTGGTAATTATTTGTTTGTCTGTGTTTAAGGGCCATATCATCTTCCTGCGAATGAGACTTCATTTAATGGGCAGAAACGTAATATTTAATATCTATATTTTAAATTTCCAATAAAAAGGGAAACGCCTCTGGTGAGTGACTCATCCTCACAACAACAAGGAACAAAGACAAGTTTGTAAGGACCAGCAGAAGTTTCACAGAGAGACGTGCAGTAAAAATGTAAAAGCTCATCACGTATTTGGTATGAGACAAACGTTCCCACTGAGGAGGTCTTCATCCACATGGATTTGCTATTTATGATTACCAATGTTGGGTCATTCCGTTACAATCCAATATCTAATTAAAGAAATAACATCACCACAGCCTCTTTTCTCAATAGATCAATTTTATTTCGAATTGTGGTCGATTAAAGGATTCCGACAACTAAAAAGATATTTTGCCCTTCGGATACATTCAGTAAACCTGCTCAGTGAAATATACTATTTCATTTCCTATAGTTGGGGCTGAAATTTGGTTTAAACGAACGTTATCAGCGTGCTCATCACTGATTAACATTTGGATTTCATGAAAGCGATTTCCCTATTATTAGTCAATAGGATTAAATATGTTTGGCTTACAAATCTATGACTGTACACATCATTAAATTTCAAATATGCTGAATTAAAAACTGCATCTGGCTACAATTATTTTCTCTCATTTTGGAATACAACCATTACATTCATAATGCTAAAGTTTCAAAATGCTCCAACCGCCACCACCGCCCCCCCACCCCCCCGCCCCAGACACGCTGTGTGCACTTACACATGAGACACAATTAGTGTAACTTCATTCATTATTTAAATCATAAAATATTTAAATTAATGTTCTGTTTTCCTCAACATAGCCAAAAATTTTACACAAACACACACATTCAAGCACAGAGCAGGTCAGATTGTTTGGAGCCAAGTAGCCACCCTCCTCCAAAATGTAAACCTCCCAAATGTCACCTTTCCATGTGATTTCTAGATTTTGTGCTGTTTTTTTCATGTAATAATTATAGTCACATTTTCGATTTGAGGATGAAAATTACAAAAGCACATTTTTTATACAGTCATAGATACAAAGAATGGATTACTTGTTTTTTCCTGTTCTCAAAGGAGCTGAGTACACCACGGCATATGAGATGATCTGTGTTCCTTCTTTGTCTTGTTAGTTATTTCCTTTCGAAAGCAGCCAAATGGTGCGTGTTGCTTTAAATGTCGCTGCCTCCAGGAATTGTGACCACATTATCTCCTTTCCTCTCCGATAAAGGATGGTCCAGTGTATCCTATATGCTAAAGGAGATAAGAAAGGAAAAATTGAAGCAGCTTTCCTTAGGATTTAGTGAATTTGACCAGCTCTTATCGTAACTGCCACTGAGATACTTCCGGATCATTTCACTCAGTTAGAAACCTTCCTAAACAATAACTGCATTCCTGTTTTTTTGACAGATTTGTCTGATACTCACCAGATTGTCTACCTGTGTAACGTATCTTGCAAATAAAGCCTCATTGAGATTCTGTCTCCTAATTTTGCAGCTTAATCCTCAGCCGGTTGCTTCAGTTGTTACAAAAATGTCACATAATTGGAGATAAAGTCAAAACAAAAAGCAGCCCACACAAAAAATTATGTTTCCTGCACCAGCTCTGACATAGAATGCATTTTGCAAAGTTCTGAGTCATTTCCTTCAATGCCAAATGGCTTCCCTGCTGAGAGCTGTCACTCTGTCTCAAATGATTTTGTATTAAAATGCTTCTTATTAGCAATACCTGAGGTATGAACTGTACAGGAACTGTGGGTTTGAGCAGCAGCAGCGGGAGCAGCAGACATTAATTAGAGCAAATATGTGTCTTAGTCTGACATATCATGCATAATATATTTCTACAACTGCAGCCAAGTGTAACATTGACCACTTGTTAGGTCCATGGACATATTTCCACTCCCGCACAGTATTAATGCCAACATCTTACAATATTCCTGTAGTGCCAAGTTCTTTTAATGGTACCAAAACTATGGTGTTCATTCAATAATGTACTAAAGTGGACAATACTGTAAATCAGTGTCATTTTTGAACCTTTATTAGTGTTACAACCACACAGAGGAACATTTACAATGCAGTTTTCCTACCTGAGTTTCTCATCTTTGAATCACATGGAAAGATTTGGCTTCTCTAACATATACGGTGAAATGGGCTCTTTCTACTCTGCAGTGATAAAAGCAAAAGCAGAAAAAAAAAGCAAATAAATCCCCTATAGTAACAAATTCACCAAATTACCTTTCAAGGTGCACGGGACTTACTTACAACCTGAGTCAAAAGTGTTTGTTTTTTTTTTGTCTGTTTTTTTTTTTTTTTTTTTTTGTTGTCCATAGCAAAATAATTCCAACTGTGTTCTGAAATAGTACCAAAAGCACAAACCATTAAAAAGCAACTGGCATTTGACAAAAAATCTCACATTTATTTTATTTGTTAAACAAGTGTTGAATTTTACATCAGTCTTAAGTGATGAGCCCCATTGTGACATGTTTACATTAAATCATGAGCTACAGTACAGCATGTATAACCAGTGCTGGAAAATATTTACATATTTCCAGTTTATTTTTTGGAAAGATTTTAATAAATAAAATGTCCAAACCCAGGTGGAAGAACTACATTTTATGATAGAAACTTTATTGTCAAAAGTTGGTTTAATTTCATTTGCCCATCACTGTTTGAAAGTAATTCCCTCTCTAGCAAAATAAAAAGAACATATTTCAACGGGCGATACCAACGGAACTCATTAGGTAAAAACACTGTTCACAAGTGGGAAAGGTGATAATGCATCTTTGTAGTTTGCTCAATCCTCCTTTCATTTCATAAGCCGTTACATTCAAACATACTACCATGAATGAAGTGTTGGAACCATAAACACACTGTATAACATTAGGTGTAACGTCTAGACAATAGTCTCTCAAAACGTTAAATTTTGCAATTAAAAGGTTTCTTCATATTTACTGTTTCCCATGATTTTTTTTTTATTTTACACTAGCAATACAACAAAATATATATTTTAGCCATTTTTCCTTGACAACAGTTCAATGTACAGTTGAGAAAATATAAGGCTAGGGGCTTGATTGCTAGTGGTTATACAATCCGAACTTCATGGTGATGGACAGCGACCAGGACCTTATATTCCTTTTGAAACAGTCTGCACAGGAACATTTTACAAACAGAGTCCATGTCCTGGTCCAGGGGTGTCGTTTTGTTCACAAAAAAAAACAAAACAAAACACAGGTTTCAACAAGGAAGTTGGGGAGTGTATGTACAACCTTTTGACCGGGAAATTGCTGATCTGATGTAGACAGTACTGTTTATTTCACTTTAATTTTTTTTTTTGGTCTTTTATATTTTTGTTTTTGTACCTTAAATTTTTCTCCATTATTCAACAGCAGCAGCACATTTAAATACATAGTTGACTTTCCTCTAAAAATTGAAATTTGACTCTCCATTTTATGTACAGTCTCATTAAAACATTGCACAGCCATTACTGTGCACCGAGTCTGTTGGTCTGCAGAAAAGGTAGGAAGAGTGGCATGTCTGGGAAGCGGCAATGGCAATGTAGGTGGGCTTGGGGGGGGGGGGGGGGGCTTGTAAATGACAAGTGTGTATGACTTCGTGGGTCTTTTTTTAAAAAATAAAACAAAGACTTCCCGTCACTAGCGTGTCCTCCAAGAGGTCAGCGATGCAAATGTTCCGGAAGAGATTTGGGGATTATTTAAATACATTTAAAGGCTTGTCACTAGCTGCATCTGTCCTTCCCGTACACTGTCTTCAGGGATGCAGCCCTCTTTTGTAATAGGAATAATGTAACCATCACTATTCCCTCGGCCTATCTGGTAATAGGCTTGAAGCTGGTGGCCAGCTCCTAGGTTAGGCATGCTCTTATAATAAACATCCTCATTCTCACTCCTCTTGGAGGGGGACAAGTCCTCCACCACATCAGGGCTGCTCTCAGGGTATGGAGAGTCCCTCAAATTAGGCATACTAGTGTACAAGGAGTCTCTGTTTGGGGACTGCAGGCTATCCTCAGGGTTGGTGGGTGTCAGCTGGCCGACAAAGGTGTCAACTCCCCCATCGGTCCTCACCTTCTTCTCAGGTGCGTACAGAAGCGAGTGAGTCCGCTGGGGGATGAGTGGCGCCTCCAGCTCCTGCTGATGATGCAGCCCGAGGCCCACCGCGTCACCCATGTGCACCAAAGACGAAGCATCAGCTACGATGGCGTCATCTTCACTGCTGCTGCCACCTACCACCGTCACCTTAGGCGGAGCCCGCTCCGCGTGATGGTGATGATGGTGGTACTGCAGCGGCTGCTGGTGGTGGGGCTGATGATGTAAACTGGGGTGCTGCTGCTGTTGCTGTTGGTGGCTTTTGTTACAGGCACGCAGGTTGTTGTGTACTAGCTCGGAGATGATCATTTTCTCGAAGGCAGCATCGTCCAGACTGAGGCCGCAGTCTACTACCTGCACACTGTCGCCAAAGTCCGCATTGCGCAGCGAGTAGCTATTGTTAAAGTTACCATTTAGCGGTAGAGTATCCATTGCACTTGTATCCCTCACCGCATTGTTCAGTGAGTGCCCTGGAAAGAGAAGAGAGGGTGAGGGCATTTTTCATCAGTCACCACCAATAACCACTGTAGATGTCAGGTTTAATGCTGTTTAGGATGCAGATTTGCAGATAAAATAATTCAAGTCAAATTAAGCCATGCCGTAAATCTGTTAGTTAGGCACAATCCTTCACATACAAAATGTAGACATGCATTAATGCAAAATCATTTTGTTTTTTTAACATTATGATTTTCCTTCATAAGTAATTTCTTTAAAGTAAGCAGAGCCTTGTGCATTTTAATCTGCCACAAAAGTGACAAAGCAATGAAAAAGATCCCAAACAACATTAAGAGAACAAACAAGTAATCACCATCACAACACATAGGGCAGAGTAGATGTTCACAATTATGAAGCCACAAACGGGCAAGCTACAACACTTACAGGTTTTCTAGCAACTAATAGGTTGGAAGTGCCAAAGGGAAATAAAAGGGCAGAGATGGGAAAAAATGACATTGACATAAAGGGAAAAGTAGTCATGTATAAACATGGGACAGCCATCTTTGTTCTCACTACAAGGGGAGCCCACAAGCAGCACTCCACCATCACCACACACAGCAGGGTGAAAAGACTCACTTTAGACAACTCACATCATGTCTGTCTGCTCAGGCTATCTGGTCTAAGAGCAGCTGATGTACAAAAGAAAGTAAAATGATTTTATTGTAACATGAGGAAGAATCACTCAAAAGAACAACAAAACATAAAATAAAAGTCTCCAACTTAGCAAGAGCAAGGGTTCAGCAAATTAAATAAACATGCATTTAATAGCTTAGATTTTTTTATCATGTAAAAGCTGGCAGATATATATTTTTATATGTATATATATATTTTTTTTTGGTGTTGGTACACTTCCTGTCTATTAGTTGGCAGCTTGTGTACCCAAAACTGGCAAAGGTCAGTTTGCCCACAGCCCAGCATTTGGCATTCGTCACAGTGACAGTTCCCAGTGAGACTCCGGTCACTAGCAGAACAGCTCAGGAATAACACAGCAACTGCAGAGGTCAGACGCAGTCATGTTAGGAATTTCTCAAAGCACGGAGGTCATGGCAAGCAGCGAGTAAAGGATAAATATTATTTATTCCATGATTGAGAGAGGAGATAAAGGAAATATGTGCCGGGCCATGGCTAACATACCTCCTTGTAGAACAACAGATGTAGAAGTTTAGATTAATGGGGATGTTTTACTGCAAAGTTTGTCTTCGTCTAAAAAAAAAAGGGGGGGGGGGTGTATGTGATCATGGGAAAGATTTTACACCGCTTATGGGGAAAGAAATTACCAGACAGAGAAAGAGATTACGGGAAAATTAAACAGCTGCTGCCATGACATCCATGTGTTTACGCCTTGGAGGAGGCAATTTAGTGTTCAGACAGTGATGTTGTCTGGGAAGGTGTGAGGGGAAGACGACTGGACACTGAGACTGCTGAATGCCAGAGCAGGACAGAAATTTTTGGGAGATCAGAAGAGAAAAAAAGAAAAAGAAAGAAAATAATATATACGAAAAAATGATCGTCAATGCTTATTCTTTTTTTTTTTTTTTTTTTTTTTTGCCAGAAGAAAAGAAAAAAAGCAGAACATTTTTGGTCAGTTAAATTGATGACCAAATAAATAGGATTTAAAATTTAGGTTGATCATTTTGTGAACCACTTGCTCACTGAGTGTGTGTTAATGGCCTAAAAAAGTAACCAGTGACTGTGCCAGGGGTTTTTGGGTTTGTTTTTTTTTTAATAAGCATGCTGAAAAAAATTTACATTTGATAGGCAAAGTTAAGTTTTACTCCCATACTTGTCTCTCTGTAGGTCACTAGAGGAAAGCAGAAAGGGAAAAGCACAAAACATGACAAAAGATGCTATTTTAGTTCCATGATATAGAAGAGAACACATCATCACAGTACTGTATTCACTGCCGGATCGACGCCTGAATGTCATGCAGTCTACATAGTGATATTTCAAAATTAGTTGAGAAATATTTTAAATCTAAATTTAAAATGTTCCAATATCTATCTTTGCGTATCTGTACGTCGATAATCTGATGCACAAATTGCATTAGGCGCATCTGCATGAGGTAAAATAAATGTTCTCTTTCGAACAACAATCACAGATCACCTGACAATCTATAATTGCGATTAACCTCGTGTCTAAGTCGCTGTTTCACGATCTCATCAAGTATCTCATTCCCGTCGAAACCATTTCATCCCATCCAGAATTTGGGAAAGAAAATCAGGACAAATCAGAAAAATCTCTGCCCTACCTGAAAATGTGCAAATTTATACACACACACAGACACGATGTGGACTGTATGACAGGTTTGAGAGACAATGATTCAGAAGGAAATGTGATACCGCAGAACAATCCTGACTTTCATTTGGCCTGACGCACACTCGACTGACGAAGCAGAGAACGAAATGAGGCAATAAAGGAGAAAAAGCCTGAAAGGAGGTGAAAGAATTAAGTAAGCACACCTGGAGAGTTAAACACTGGAGCCGTGGGGGTGTTACATACAACTGTCTCGGCCAGTAAGGTGTTATAAGGGTTGTTAGTGCCTTGTGGTCGAAGAAGAGGATTTGTTAGTAGATAATTCCCAGTCATTCCTGGAGTGGCAAAGACAGAAGAGAAGAATATAAGTTTGGAGCGCTCAGCAGACAGTAAGTGTCAAGAAAAAAAAAAAAGAATAAATGAAGGACATTTTCAGAAAGTTTATGTTTTGAGGCATGTGGTGCACCAGCCAAAATTTGAAACTGGAACGTTTATTTGCAAAAAGAAAGTTTGCGAAGCAACCAGGGAGATGCAAGCATCCAGCTACTCCTCCTGCAAGAGCCAAAAATACTTTTTTGCTGGCTTTGCTCGCATTCGCAGTTTTTTCCCCTTTTTTTTTTTTCCAACTTTCAACTTTACTCGTTGTGCGTGTTTTTTTAATCTTCAAACCTCATTAGTACTTCTCGTCATCATAGGTCACAATTTATTATTATTTTTCTGAACAAACATCTCTTTTTTTTTTTCCAAGAAAAAAAATAGCAACCTACATTTTTGTGAAGGCTTGAATGTCTGAAACGGATCCAAATAGAAAATCTCTCCTGTAACACAGAGTACAATCCTTCCAAGTTTTGATAATAATCATTTAGACTGAAAATTGGCCATTTTCATCCAAACCCCATCTTTCTATTGCTTCTTTTTTTTTTTACCTGCTTTCAATGTGTTTTAAGGATCTGAGGCATTTCCGATGCCATTAATCACCTGTGTTAAATGCCATCTGTCAAGTTGGTATGTCTCCAGCGATGTTTTTAATGACAGGGAAGTGCTTTCAGGAGATAGAGCCCTCGTTTAGTGCACCGGCTCTCTAGGGTAACTAGGCTTCTACACCCCGGAGTGATCAATATCCAACCTTTACATTAACATCTCCAGGAAAGGGGACTGTAGGGAAAAAAGCCCTACTTCCACATTGCTACTGATTTATCAGAGAGTCCAAATGTGTTTCGGAGCCCAAGGTGTAATGGTTTACCTTGTGGGAAACACAAAAGGAAGGAAGGAAGAGAGGAGAAGTGACAGGACTCGGAAGAAGGGAGAGAAAGAGAGAGAGAGAGAGGGAGGAGGGGTAAGTTAAACTTCTTCAGTATACAGTAAACCCTCTTTTCCCTCACATGCTTGGAAAGCCATTTCAGAAGCAGCAGAAAGCCCAACAACACACTAAGCACTCTAGGTCAGCTAGAGTTGAACATCATCCTCTCATCATCATATCTGTGCTCAAGCTAAATAATAAATGACAGTTTTTTTTTCTCCCTTCTCCCTCATAAATCCCTCTTGAAAGTAACAGAGGTCACCTTTAATACCAGGTAACAAATGGACTCTCTCTGCTCGCAAAGCTTTACTGAAAATAAAACTTTTTGTCTCTCTTTTTATTAAATTTTTTTTTTTTTAGATACTTCATGGGTGTTTGTGTCATTCGGACAGCCAGCACTTTGATAAAACAACCACAAAAAAAAAAAAACAACCCCCAAATGATCCAGCAGTGCCCCAATTTGAGATTGACGTTACTGCTCAGAGTGACAGCGCACAGAGTATTTGAGGACGGATGTTTGTAATCCTTGCTGGCATAACAGGGAGACTAGACTAAAGGCCTTCATTTTTTTCCCCCCTTCCTTTATCCAACGTACTGCTCTGCCTTTTCCAGCTGAAGATATTTATTACGATTACCAGGGTATCATCCTCCATGCTGGTGTGAGATCATTGGGAGGAGGTATTTTTAGCCGGGTGATGAAATGAGTGCATAGGTGTGCATGTTGAGAGAAATGAGGTGTGAACTGACCTTGGTTAAGGGTGGAGGTGCTGTTGATGTCACCTGAGATAAAGGAGGACTCAGATTGCTTTCTTACGGTGTCATTCCACATTCTCCTGATACGACTCTGTCAGGTCAACAAGGGACAGTCATTAGGACTTTAAATAAGCCCGCTCACCTCTGAGATCAACTTTCATTTATCTTCTCTTTAAATCACTCCTCACACATCTTATAAATTTTTAGCGAGGCAGTGGAAATATTCATGATCATGCCTAATGTCTGCACTAATTTAAATTATCTTCTGCGTTATTAATCTCTCGATGTGTTGGACAATTTACAGTCCATCTGGGGGAATTGTCTTATAATTTACATTAACTACGCATTAAAGGAATATATGTTTTTTTTTTGTTGTTGTTGTTGTTGTTGTAATTTTGGTTTTCTCCTCAGTAAAATCTTCTTGCGATACGGGTGCGATTTCCCATGCATGTGACGTTAGTGAGAAGAAAGATAAAAGCGTGTGCTAAAGGGGGGCAGAGCAGAAGAAAGTTATTCATGCAGCACGGAAGATGTTTCATGTAAAATGTTTTTGTTGTATAGGAACTGTTGTGGGTTTTTTTTCCTCTTTCTTTTTTCACGGCTACTCTAAGACCCTGTTCAGACCTGAGTGGTCTGATAACTAAGACCACATCCGGATGCAAAAATAAAAAATGCAAGAAACAAAACAAACTATAACAAACTTTTTTTTCTCCATTTGAAAGTAATGCACTTCTGTGTATTTGTGCATTTTATTTTCTTGCAGTTCCAATAATTTCCAAAAAAAAAACCCCAAAGAAATCCTCTTTGGCAGATTGCTCTGTTTCAAAAAAAAAAATAAAAGTGAAGAAAAAAATCTTGTTTTCTCTTTTTCTTTCATATCTCTGCACAAGAAAAACATTCAGGCATCACGTCGAGGGTCAAGTGGTCTGTTGCTGCTTTTTGTTACGCCACTCCCTCTTTTTTTAAAAGACAATCAAGCTTAGCAAGCAGCCGATCGTCTCCCTCTCGCTCATTGCAATCAACTTAAATAAATAATCCAGCCGGATCTCTCGGGATGCAAGCTAATACCAGGTCTGAACCAGGGCCTTGGAGGATAGTTGACTGTATAAAGTTGTGGATCTACCTGTGTACCAGAGGAGTAGCGCGCGCTCGTGCGTGTGGTGGAAGTCTTTGCAGAACCGTGTGAGCTCTCAGTGGGCAGCCCCCCGCAGCAGTACGTGTGCCGGAAGCACTTGCTGTACTCTTTTCGGACCTGTGTGAGCAAAACAGACAAATGTTTACACACACAAAGTTGATTTAATATCCATCTTCAAGCCAGCTGGGCTTTGTGTGTTTGGTGGATGAAAAGAAAACTTACTTTTTTCTGGAGAAGGCAATGGAAGATGAAGATAAACATTCCTTGGAAGGTGTTGAATATGGTGAAGAGGTACGCCATGACAATCGAGGCTTCGTTGATGAAGAAGAGACCGAAGGACCACGTCAGACCCAGCAGGAACAGCAGAGCGAAGGCACCCATGACCCAGGACCTGATGGAGACAAGCAGGAAGACAAATCCAGCATTAGAATGTTCCATCAGTTTGAGAAAAGAAACTAACGGGACGAGCAAATCTGTGCAACTCTAGAAGAAATGCTGGAAACGAGGTGAGAAGAATACAACAAAATGACAACACTTTTATACCATCTGAAGAATTCAATACACATTCACACACAAACACTCTTGGACCAAAGTTGGATGCAACTCCTACCCTACAAACAGATGGAGAACACCACCACATCCACTGTAATAGTTAATAAATAATCCCTGTGCATTATTTGATTATCAGGGAAAACAGTACACTAAAATGTTTATCTCTAAACATCTAGTGATATCAGAAGTAGTGGAAAAAGATCAAGGAAAAAGAAAAGAAAACGGCTTTGCCCCCTCGTGTGTGAAGGTCCTGTGGAGCCTTCAGACACTGAAAGCGGTCACAGTTCAACACTCAAACATACAACAACAACAATGGATTTCAAAATGATGGACATGGTGTCAGTGAGCAGTCACACGGACAGTGGATGAGTAGCTTTGAGGCTGCAGTTTTGGGAGAGGATGACCCGGCTAAAAAGACAGACAGACAGACAGACAGACAGGCGGAGAGAGGGAAAGAAAAACAAGGAGAATCAACTACAGAAGCTGTAGAATTCTGGGCAATGTGTCCTTACTTGATAAACCGTTTATTATCTTCATAGCTAGAAAGCATGATAAGCAGGAAGAGAGAAACACAGTTAGATTACAGCGAGCAACTGCGTGGGTTAGTTGGCGTCTGAGTAAGATAATGTAAACTTTGATCCAAGGGCAGACAAGGAAAATACGGGTGTGTAAAGGCCTGTGAATTGTATGTTTTGCTGTTGATGAATCAATTACAAAAAAATTCTGAGCAAAGCCCTTGGTCAGAGCACATCGTGGTTGAATTTGCACGTCTATGTGTGGGTGGTGTTGAGTGTAAAATAAATGAAAGAAAAAAAAAAAAAAGAACCCCAAAGTCCATCTGAGGTGTGTAGTAAAAGCTTACCCAGGCAAATCTGTATTATAGTAGCCATCACAAACGCGATAATTACTGGTTGGCATTTGCAGAGCAGAGAGAATGATGGGAGAAGAGAAAGGAGAAGGTGTGCGTTAATGTTGCCGTTAACATGCAACATGCAATGACACTGGAGCTAGATTTTGAGTTTCAGGCATGGGGAAAAACACATAAAAGACCACACTGATGCTACTAATATACTAAACATTTCTGCACTAAAAACAAATATCAGAGAAATCATTTCATGTTCAAATGCACCGATCAGCCGCGTTTGGTAAATGCGCGGTGGTTTCCTTGATAAGAGACTAGTCCATCTTAAATAAACAGAGAAGGTCTAAATAAGCCCGTTTCGGAGTGTTCGTCTTGATTGCAGTTTTACCACAGCGCTGTAATGTCACACACATTCATCACAGGCAAAATTAAGGAAAAATAAACGTGGGATTAAAAATAGCGAGGCTGCTTCCCCTTCCACATGGCGCACATAATGGTGCTACAAAACCATCTAAAAACCAAACGGAGGAAACACTGAAAATACAGCAATAAATACTCTTTTCACAATGTGCAAAAAACAATTAAGACTTCAGAAAACATTCCTCTGGTACAGCATAAATGTTGAGGCGACTCAGAAGACTAGTCAAGAGGTGGTCTGGTGGCTGGAATTATTTTGGATAGAAAGCAATGGTTACAAAATTGGCTTCACATATTCCAGTGGTAAAGACACACACACACGCACACACACACACGCACACACACACACACACATCCATCCAAGTTGAGGTATTTCACCATTAGCCCCTCTGGAAGGGTGGGGTACACTGAAAAAGCTACCATTTGAGTGTGTGTGTGTGTGTGTGTGTGTGTGTGTGTGCGTGTGTGTGTGTGTGTGTGTGTGTGTGCGCGTGTGTGCGCGTGTGTGTGTGTGTGTGTGTGCGTGTGTATGTCATGCCACTACAACCCTGCGGCTACAGTGGTTTGGAGCAAAACAACAAAGGACAAAAAAGACTCACAAAGTCAGTATAGTCATCGTGACAGCTCAGACATGCCACAAGTCTAATTCAAACATTGTGTCACATCTGAAAAGCTCAAAATGAAATCATCTGGGCAATTGAAAAACAAACAAAATGCATTTTCTTACATTTTACTGTTGCTCGTGAGATACTGAAATATGTTTAGAGGTGAGAGAGGCAATGCATGGTCTCACAAAATATTATTAGGTTATAAAAATGATTACCTTAAGAATAAAAGACTTTTCCTGAGGGTAGTGGCAGAACAACACCAGTGTTATATTGCTGATAAGCAGGATGTGGGTGTTCAGCATATGATGCTGTACTTACTTTATATTCTCCAGTCGGCTGGAGTCTGGTTTCAGGGTGGTAGAGTGCTTCACCATTTTGTACATTGTGAGGACCAGGAAGATGAGATTGAGCTGTCAAATCAGAGTAATGGCAGTATTAATACATGAAGATGTATGACTGAACATCCACTGGACAGAGTAAAACTGTTACTTTATCTATTCAGTATTAACTATTTAAGCATAAAAAAAGAAGTGCCTTCAAATCTATGCACGTCCACAGACTAATCCAATAAACATCTATCGTTCCAGTCGGGCAAAGACGGACCAACTGGCGCCAAATTTAGTGTCATTCTATATCAATAAAAGCATGGGAATGCATTAAAATCCATCACAGCCCCCCCAAAAAAAAGAAAAGGAAGAAAAAAGAAACAGACAGCAGGGTGGGGAAGTCAGAAGGGGATGAAAAGTAGCAGGAGAAATAAGAGAGGCTCTTGTTGAACAAAACAACTGCATATCATTTTATGCACATAGTGAAATATTATAAGGTATAAGCAGCTATAAAAGTCTTGAGGGAATGTGGCATATTTTGTTCGATTCTTGCGTGTGTGTGTGTGTGTGTGTGTGTGTGTGTGTGTATACAAATGAAAAGAAAGAATGAAAAAGATGTAAGTAGGAGAGGGAGAACAGGCGTTTGCTAGCTTGTTTTAACGTATTAAATCTTAAGGGAGCCAGTGGCACATATCAGGTTCAGACAAGGATCCTTCGTGCTGTGTTTCTGAGAGTATTATTCTCTACCTTAAAAATCAATACTGTGATTTAGAGACACAAAGGCTGGATGGACCAGCAAGGAGCCACTTCAAATAATTTACTTCAAAACATTTATTCTGGGACAAACTAGTCCCTGACACGGCGTGTACATGCATTCACAGCAGACCAACCAGACTGTGTTTGTACTGTGAGCCATGCTTTGGAGGAAAAAATTGTAAGGAATATCTAAGAATAGATAAATTTAAAAGTGCACCAGCGCGTAGCAAAGACGAATGTATCTGTAAGCAACGTTTTCATGTATGGCGTTTAACCAAAAATGTGGGGAAGCTTTTATGCTGTGAGCCTTTTAAAACAGTGCATTTCAGTTATCCATAGTGTAACAATAACCCTGGCCAAGAGAAAAATGGGGATGCGTGAGGGAATGAAATAAATGACCTTTGTGAGCTCGGCTCAGACCGTGGCCATTCACTCTTGGGCAGAAATGTTCTGTGTTCTGCTGCATGCTGCTATCAAAAGACTGCCTGTGATCAATACATCACCTCTCCACATTCAATCAACTCATGGTGCGGCTCACAATAACCTGGGCAGTAAAAGAGAGGGACGACTGGAGGAAAAAAAAAGCCTGAATCGTGAACCTTCTTTTATATTACAGACGGCAGTGAAACTATGTTTTGTTTCGCAGCCATCAGCCATTATTTCTATCAGACGCCTGCATGAGTCAGACGGTGGGGGAGGAGGGGAGGGACAGGAGGGTGAGGACTTTTGAAAAACCCTTTCACACAGCCTGGAGTGGTGACATGGATCCAATGAGACAGAGGAGAGGGACACAGTACTTTAAAGTAACCTAGCAGCACGGCACATGTTCCCACCCCCACCGACATGCTTTCGGAGCCCTTCCCGGGGGATCCTCCTCGCTAGAGCAGAGCTGCCTTGCCTTATCCTTCACTCTGTCTTTCTGTCTCTGAATCATCACTGCAAGCCATGCAGAAGCACCTTGCCACACTGGGACTAAGGAGAAAGCTTTTTTCTGAAGTGGACTGTGTGTGTACACACTGAACTCCAAATGAACTGCAGGGGATAAAATATTAAAGGTGCAGATGGAGCTGTCCAGATGATAAGAACTGCTCGCGACGTGTCATGATCCAAGAGGCCTTGTGCTGAAGCTATCTCAAGCATACTAATGGCTCCCCCCCTCCACTCATTACTTCCATGTTCCCCTTTCATTGAGCTAATACCCCCTGTGCCCAGAGACAGGGCAACCTCTGCCTAAGAACAAGGATCTGAGTGCCTTCCACCAGCTTTTGTTTTCAGTCTGGCATTTAGGACCTGCTCCAGCCAGAAGGAGAAAAATAAAAACAGGAGGGAGAAAGAGAGGAGAGAAGTAGCCATGAGAAAGTAGGACCCCCCTAGGTCAAAATGAATGTTCTTTGACACAAAAATACTTTGTGTGGCGGGTGGGAATCCACACATGAGCCACAATAACACTGTTTTCTCTCATTTTCTGCTGCTCATGTGCCTATTCTCCTCTCCCTCATTGACAAGGACAAAGCCAATTTGTAGAGAAACCCGGGTCACGGGGTGGTGCAGACAAACCTTGCTCCTGCACGTTCCCCTGAGATCATCCTTTCCACAGTACTTTGTCTTTTTTAGTCAATTGTTGCACAGAACCAGAGGAGCAGTGTGCAATGCCCGAGCTAGTGCTGCAAAACCTCATTCCTGTCACACTTGAGCTCTGCTACAATACATTAGCTCCTCGCGGGGTCATGATTCTATCTCTCCGGTCATCACCATCGGGATCCTGATCATCATTTTCACTGCAGACACATTTTTCATGCAAATCATTGTAGGAGCAACATACGATTGGAAAACAATGAGGGTCCAATTTAGGAGAAGGAAACATATTCCTGTGTGGCTGACAGAGCATTTGCTGAGACAGGGAGAAATACACGCTTGTTTTAATGCCGTTCGCTCAATTATAAGCTCCCACATTCGAACTGGGCGCTGAGAGGAAATAACATCAATGAAACAAAGAAAAAACCAAAAAAACAAACAGGCGCGCACACACACACACACACACACACACACACACACACACACCAGATCTGTGCACTTCCTCCTCCATTTTTAAAGACTACATCGAGTGGCAATGTCTCTCTTTGAGAAAACTGTGAAATACAGTTCAGCCAGCAGATTCTTCTTTTATTCATTCTGTTACCACACAGGCAAAGAGCTGGACTATATCTTTACTTTGAAAGCTGCTAGTGGTCTGCCAATGGTGTACATAGACTTGCTGGAATTTGACATGGGTGCCCCTTCGCTGCAGTATATTTCCATTGTCAGTTTGATGTTCAGCAGAGGTCACCGCATCTCTAGATACAGTGCTGATCATTATGCCGGATAATGAACAGAGTACTGAACAAATGTAACCCATCCTTCCCTGCAAGATAAGTTTGCAGAGCTTCCTCATCCCTCAATGTAGACGAGGGCAAAGCAAAACACGGTATTGAAGGTAGAGAGGATTTATCTAAACCACCCCCATTTCTTCCGTTCTTTTTTTTTTTCCAGTGGCGGTAAGACTCCCCGCGGTCTCATTCTTATGAGCATCTCTGATGGAGCGGGAGATAATGATGTCATGACCAGTAAATAATTGCATGCCTCAGTGGGACATCTGTCAATATGATATGCTATATGTCCTTCACCCTTAACGGCCCTTGACCAAACAGAGATGCGCCTTTGCTTTTCTTCCTCTCACTGACAATGTCACTGCTATTTAGTATTAGCAGACTACACAGAAGAATGCGCAGGAGGAAAAGAGAGAGTAGAGGAGTAGTTAGAGTATCTAACAGAGGCTTTTTTAAAGTACGGGCTGGAAACACACTCTTGTTTACTTTTTCTTTCTTTATTGTGAGGAGATGATTTACTTTAAATAGTATACATGAACAATGTGAGACTTCATGTTGTGTAAAGTAGGCTATCAAATCCTGATCTGTGTCAGCTGGTGAGAGAGAGAGAAAAAGAAAGAGAAAGACAGAGAGAGAGAGAGAGGGAGAGAAAGATTGTTGTTGGATGCTTCAAAAATCTTTGCTTTGGGAGAAAATTAACCTGTCATCACATTGGGGACTGAAAGCCCCCCCCCCCAAAAGGGAAAAAAAAATCCTGCAGATTTTCTTCCTCCGCTCAACCATCTCACTTCCTTAATCTCTCCCCGGCATCTCTTTCATCTCACCCTCTCAGCGCCTTCCTCACTCTGTCAGTCTCAGTATTCAAAGGAAGTAAACTTACCATGATGATAAAGGTGACAGGTCCTATAAAACTCCATATGAAATGATTATCCACACTTAGCCAGCACCTATGACAAGGAAACACACACTTCAGCTTTAGGCAACACACACATACATACACCCATTAAAAAAGCAATGTCTTCTTGCTTCTGAACGTGAACATAAATATGTTTTTTTTGTGTGTGTGTGTGTGGGGGGGTTACTTGGGCTGACAGCAGTGGGTAATTTCTAGTCAATATTTAAACCTGGAGAAGCTTTCAAATGCTCCTTTCACAAGTTGAGCATTAATACAGTTGCACAAAACAGAGGGAAGACCCTAAGTAGCCCCACTTGATAGCTAAGACACGGCCATTAATCTATGTAAAAGGCTTTTTCTGCACAGTGCTCCTCTCTTTAAGAGAGCATTTACAAACAAGAGGTCACAGGAGGGTCTTTGAGCAGAAAGGCATTAATGTAGCTGTACACCCCCCCCCCCCCCGTCCCCCAAACCACAGTGTTGAGTCTGTTAGCCACTTTGAAATTACATAAAAAATTGAACAGCTGCCCATCCCTGGCGAAAGGAGCTCAAATGTTTTGGTGCTGTCTCCAGGGAATCACATGAGGCGCTGGCAGAAATGAGGAGAAGATTTCTTTTCAAAAGCTGCCACGTACAGACACAGCAGGTAAACCCACGTCCGGCGCCTCGACGCTGTGTTTCCAAGGATTTGTTCTGAAAGACACACTTACGCTTTCTCAGTCCCGTAGCTCCTGTAGTCAATAGCTGCAGAGACGCCGACCACAATGGCAGGAAAGAGGTAACCAGACACGTAGTAGTACTTTTTCCGTGAGTATTCGCTTTCAAAGACCTCAACAAGCATGAGGTACAGCTGGACCCCCTCAAGACACATCCAGGAGAACGACGCCAAGAAGAAGAAATGAAGGATCCCAGCAATGATGGCGCATCCAATCTGAGTCACAACAATCAAGACAAACAAGGATTAAGGGATAAGGGCAATCAAAAGACAAAGATGGAATGAAAATATGATCCAAGATCTGGTGTGAATTTTTTTTTTTTTAGATTAACTTGTAATTCAAATAGAATTTAAACATAAAAAGATGTATCACCATAACAGCTTCTTTATCAAAAAAATGTATATCTTTTATATCAAATCACAGATCACACATTCGTATGAATATTCATTCACCACACGGGCTCTGTCGATGCGAGGAAGGTTAGAGTTAGTAGATTAATTCATAAAGCTCAGAATCTCTAAGGCTTTGATTCCCAGCTTCCAATGTTGGAAAAAAATGTTCTTGTGCCCCTCCAGACTGAGGAGAAAATGTAGGTGAAAAAAAAAAAAAAGTTAAAAATGGTATGCTGCAGGCTCAACCATGGGAGCTGTGGCTTTAAGTGAAAAAGAAAAAAAACCCTGTCAAGAGGAGGACATAGCCCCTTAGTAATCTGTATTAATGGCGCTGTCCCACTCATGTCATGTCAGGGACAAGAAGGGAAGGTTAGAAACAAACAATGCTTAAAGTCTCATCCATTTTCCTCTGAAACGTCTTTTGCTTTGTTTTGGAGGCGGGGTGGGGGGTTACGAGGAGATATAGTGAGAGGGAATGAATCACAACCCAATCAATAGGGTACAATCCTTCCAGCTTACCCTGGGTTCCGTCATATCGACGCCAATTAGGAATATTAACTCTGCAATGAAGAGATTGATGCACAAGTTCTTGTGGATGGTGTTGCGATCACTTTGCAGGCCTCGGAAGAAGCAGAAAGTGAAGATGCTGATGGTGAGACAGATGAGGGACACCACGATGCCAACACGGGTGATGACAGTCAAAAGCAGCTCGTGCGGTCTGTTAACCTGGGGGACGTGAAAGATAAAGGGCCAAATTACAAAAACACGGTCTTCATTTGAAATCCGCATGTGTGTGTTTGTTTGTTTTTTCCATGTTCCCTCTGTGACAAAGGTTTCAAATTATTTGTGACATTCATTTAAACGCATTAAAACAATATATTAAAACAGATATTACATGAATGACTGATTAAGGACAGCATGGGGAAAATAATATTTGCTAATATATTATTTCAAATTGTTATATGCTCATGTAAAAGTGGAGAAAAAAAACCTAGCTCACGAAGCAGCATGGAACCGATTTCAAAGAGCTCTCGAGGGCCATTCACAGGTTAATGCATCTACCACAGAGTCTGGCAGGTGTGCAAAAGCCTCTCTTTTGTTCCAAGCAATTTATGAATTAAAGTCCATTTTTATACAATACTCACATGCCAGTTTTACACCCCAAAAGAATTTTTTTTTAATGCAGTCTTTTATTTTTTCCAGTCTAAAAATGAATCATTAAGCTAAGCTATTTGAAGCACAAAAAAAGGTTTGTTTTTTTTCTCTCGTACTAAGAAGGTGACACCTTAGGAACATAGCGTCTTCATTTGTCGAATTCAGACTGCTAAAGTGTTAGGATGCATTTTCACACAGAGAGATGAAGCCTGTGGATTTTCTACTTTATCGTTTTCAATGAAATGGATTCAGTTCCACTTTTATTAGTAGGAATAACTTCATTGATCCAAAACTGTTGTGTTACCGCCTTTAAACTTTCGTTCTGGCTGTTGTTGGTTTTTTTTTTTGGCAAACAAAAATCTGTTTTTTTGCCACTCACATTTTTAACTCACATCCATTTAAGGGTAAATCTAAAATTATATATATATATATATATATATATTTCAGCTGAAAGAAAACATACAAGTATTTGATAGGGTAGGGAGGTTTGAATGAACGCAGCTCATCAGTAATCGGAAGATATCGGCCATTTTAAATATATCGCTATCAGTCCAATGGCTTATATTTATTTACATATGTTTTGCTCAAGTCTCATCTTAACAGGAAGCTATACATAAATTACTTTTGGGCTTTTCAAGCCTTTCGGAAATAAAGAAATACTTTTCCAAATTAATAATCCTTAGATTGGTTTTTCAATATGTACGAAATGTGAATATCACGCGCTAAACATCACCTATCAGCCAGAGTCACTTGTAAAATATCAGCATGTATCAAAAACCAACCAGCATTGTGCAAAACCATTTACCTTAGAGTAGCCAGAGGAATAAGTTTGAGAGTCGGTAAGTCAATGAAAACTCAAATGTGACATACTGAGATTTTACGGTGCGCCATGAGGATGGCAAAGTTGGTGAGGTGGCTGCAGGAGCAGGTGGTGTGCGTTTTATTGGAGTCCAGGAGTCTGCAGCCTTGGGTGGACCAGTAGCCCATCATACTCCTCTCAGAATAATTCCAGAAGGAGCAATTGGAGTTGAAGTAGTGCTCCATCTGCAGATAACAAGAGATATGGTTAAGTGTCCCAATAATTGACTGCCTGGAATTGAAGTACATGTAGAACACAGAGGCCATTTACCCCCTACTCATACAAAGTATTCTTTTTCTCACACTGATACGGATGAGAATTTTTCACTTCACAGCTCTTATGAGGCAATTCATATGTTGTATCTCATTTGGCACATGCTTGCCAAATCAACCGAAGCATAGTTAGTTATATGAGGATTTAATAACAGAGGAGCATAATTGTTTGACAGCATGTCTTTGGAATTGCACAATTTCTCTGATAAAGAATGGAGTCACACATTGGCCCACTGGGAACTCTAGTGACAACTTTAAAAGACGAAAGATAATTGGTGCTCCAGTAATTTCATCCTAGATTGTACAGCTAATCTAGGAGTTAATTTCCCCCACTATAAAAGAAAATGGGTATCATTTATATCCCAATGTTGATTAAAGAATTAGTTTTCATTAAGAATTCACTTAGGTTCTAAAGGCTCCTTTAATTTGATGTTCAATGACTTAAATAAACTGCAGACTGACCTAGCCAGACATTTACAATTCAAATTGCAGATCTCTGTCTACTCTGGATGTTCCCTCCCGGTGTTTTTAATATGACCTCTCCATTCATTCCAGCAGGGACACTTACATCAATGTGCTCCAGGGTAAAAACCACCGGGTCATTAATGAACACACGGCTGGATTCTTTGTTGATTGAGGCAGCAATGATGTCAGAGTTGACGGATACGTTGCGACCTGAAGCTTCGTTTTCCATCTTGATGGTGGCGTTTTCTGTACTGAGGAACTGACCCAGATTTTTGTAAAGCACAAACACCAGCTTGGCAACTCCTGTTTAGAGACGGACAGATAAATAACAAAAAAAGGAAGAAAGACACGAGAGGGTTAAGGGAAGAAAAAGATTCCTGAAGCATTTCGACGATACAAATGTGATGGAAAAAAAATGAGTAGAACACATCAATTCAATTTAAATATTCAATATAAAACACTCCAACAATTGAAAAGGAAGAGAGAGAGAGAGACAGATGGGTGAAAAGCAAAGACAGAAGGTTTTTAAATGTGATCTCTTGGTTTTTTTTTGGTTTTTTTTTTGGCCCTCATCACAGTGCTTGAGGGGGTTTTCGGATGAATTGTTGTTCAGAGTCATATTTGCAGAGAAACAAGCACCAGAGTAAAGGCCAAACACACATTTCACAGTCTTTACTCTCTGAATTACAAGAATATGATACTGACTGAGTTTCTTTTACTTTTAGGAATCTTACCATTCCGGCTGTTGAGCTTCACGGTGTTGGCCGAGAGCTGGATTGAGATGCCGCCCTTGCTGGATTGAGGGAATTTAAAATCCTGCACTTGGCCATCCGTGCTGAGTACATACACATCCAGGACTGTCAGGTGAAGATGAAGGGGGGAAAAGAGTGGAAAGAGCTTAAAAAAAGATGCAAAAACATTCTTCCTGAAGGGTTACATCGACCAAAGATGTCTTGAATCTTTCTCATCTGTACAATTAAAAAGTGAATCCTTAAGTGATCAATTGATTTTTAGCGAACATTACGAGTGGCAATAAATGAAGCGGCGCACAAAAAAACAAAAAGAATTTTAAAAAAACTGAGAAAGAGCTCTTCTTGTGTGCTCTAACAGCTGAAGAAAATGAGGGGAAGAAAAGGAGGAAGAGGAGGAGGATAAACAACTCCACAGCAGGCTAATGTTCACATTAATGTATAGAGTTACAAGGTCTAGACGAATACATTTATAAACTAAGCATGCACAATAAGAGAATCCAGTCTATTTAATTGTTTGGTATTCATCACTTTGTCAGTAAGCGACTCGTTAAACGTTATACGCGTAGTTTTCTCTTCCCTCGAGGTTTAAATGCTGATGATGAACACAAAGTCCTTTTTTTATTATGTGGCCGATCACAAGATTTTTTCCCCCCTCTCTCTCTGAATTGAAAGCAATAAAATTAACAGAGCTGGCATCAGTCATGAGGACATGCCGTTTGCTTACCACAACCCACCCCCCCACTCCCCCCACTCACTTATATTGTCTGCAGGAACTTTGACAATGGCAGGCTCCATGAGGTTGTCAGCAAGGACGAAGGCCCCTTCCTCCAAGGTATCTAGTAACATGGTGGCGGCGTGTGTTTGCTCGGTGCTGTTCATGTCGTGCCATGACTTTAAAGCCTCCGGTCGCAGCAGGTTATCTACAGTGTCCACAATAGCCTGTGTTGAAGCATTGAAAAAAACACACACGTGAGCCACTCGAGTGGAAATGAGGATGCACACATGAGTAGTGGACATGCAGAAATGAAATGGGTATAATGCTGTGCTGAGGAAAAACATCAGAGATTAAAATGATTAGAAAAGAATACTTTTAAAATACATATATGGTATTATAGACATGTGATGAACGAAATAGATGAGGGAGGAGCTGCAGAGGGAGGGAGGGAGGAGCATCACTTGGGAGGGGGGGGTGGATTCAGTTTCTTTTTCAAGGACGCTTCATCAGGGCAAACACTCTGTATCACAGTGTGCTTAGCAGTTCTGATGCGATCATAGGATATTAGGGATATACTTTCCTCATTAAAGTTCCCTTATTGCAAAATTCAGTTGAGCATGTGGAAACTTGGAGCTGCAACATTCTCGTGCATACTAAAATGCAAACACTAGTCAATAATAAACTGAAGCCAAATGTCGATCCTTCAATTGAGCTGCTTCTCCTCATGCAGATATTTCTCCCGCCTTTTGCAACCTGAACCCGCTCCTGGACAGACAACAGATAAATTGGGCGTCGGATCCAGGCGACGCTGGGTTTTCTTCAGGAAATAACCAAATCAATGTGTCTAATCAGGTAATCAATGCCAGTGATGGGTGATGCAAAAGGGGTGGAGTGGGGTGGGGGCGGGGTGGTGGTGTGTGGGGAGCGGGCAGCTAATGTGATGGTGCATCAAGTATGGCAGATCTCAGATACTGCTGAATCAACAATGTCTGTCCCAGATCCTCTCAGTCCGGACCGTCTTAAAAAAGGAAAAGGTTGTCATCTCCACAGGCATGACTTACCTACTACTGTCACTACCTCCGCTACACGTTGTGACATTAAAACGAGAAGATGATGTGACAATTCAGGAGGGGTGGCGTCACTATATATATGCATTTCTTCCTTCCTTCCTTTAGCTTTTTACACGCTCACGGCCATTAACTGGCTACTCAGCTCAATCCATTTTAATACCCTCCCGAAGGAGAGATGTGGATTGAGGGGGGTGACATTGGTGGTCGGTGGAGGACACGAACGTCCCTCATGGAAGAGGATATATATGGCTGAAATACCTTGACGCGCAACCTCATACTATTCAGGAAAAGGGAAAAAAAGGGAGCTTTGATCTATCAAAACCGTGTATGCTACACATGAGGTCTAAACCCTGCGTCCTTGTGAAACACGAGCAACAATTCTTACTTTGCAATAACGGTAAGATGTAACTTGACGGTCCTTGAAAAAAAAGTGTTCAAAAATCACAATTTGATTTGATATTCACAAGTGCTTTACATTAAAACGTTGTTACAAGCAACAGATATTTCAGCAAATAAATGATGAGTAGAATACAAGAAGGGAACGTTCGTTTGAGTTGCAGTGTTACGATACCAGACGTGCAAATTGTAATAAGTAAAAATGCCGCATTGTTCTCAACATAGAAAGGGAGGGAGGGACACACAAGACAACATTCAAAAGCCATCGTCACATTCGGAGATGACTTGTGTTTTACTTTGGGTATGACTTGCATGTGTTTAAGATAATTAACAAACACAAAAAAGAAAAACAAAACAAAACAGCCAGGATGGAGAAGAGGGAGTGTATGATAGTGCAGAGCATTCATGCTGCTGAGCTGGAGCGTGTAGCACAAGAGGAGAGGAGGGGCAGCATAGCATAGCAGGCAGTAGCATTGCTCCAGTACCTTCATGTATGCCCTGCATGTCCTTTCTCGTTTTTGAAGCTTTTTTTTTTTTATTGTGACAAGAAAAAGAACAGATACAAAATAGACACATAATTTGCAGAAGTTCATGAATTTGAACTCAGTGGAGGCATTTGTCATGTACAGTAAAAGCACCTGAGCCTTGAAACTTTAGTTATTTTGAAAAAAATTCACCATCTCCTTTTTTTGTTGTTGTTGTTGTTGTTGGAGATGGTTACCTTGTTGAAGCTCCGCCCTGCCGAATCCTTCTCGCTGGGTCGAAGTTCCTGCAACTGAGCATCCAGAATGTCCACCAGTTGCTCCATTAGACGCACCGAGGAGCTGACGTCCCCGGCAAAGATTGGGCCTTTGGTATGTTTGGCTAACTCGTTGGCTAAGTTAGCAGCATTTTCACCGCTACGGATCTGCAGCCGAGGAGAGGGGAGAGAATGAAGGAATGTTCACAAGAATGCAAGACACTCTTGGAGGGTTCTTTAGAGCCCTGTTTTTGACATCGAATCACACTTGAATGAGTGCTTGAAATGCCAGTCAGTTATTTAAAAAAAAGGAGCCTTGATGTTTTCTTCTCATGGAGAAGTTGCCATGGTTGTAATTCAAAAACACAGACAGCTCAGTGTGATAACTGCGCTTACATCGATGACACACATTCAAAGGAGAAACAAATGATACATCTTAATGTGGAGGACTATGAGGCAATACAAGTACTGCATATACCTGACACGTCCTTTGGAATTTTCTAATTCTGATCTCTTTTTGCCATGTCGCACTGTAAACCAGAATATCTACTAAATAAATGACTGATGAAATTATATAACGTTATGGCTTTAAAACAGCAGACTCGTGGCCATTTTTTTTTCTAACTGTAAATCCCATACAGGGAGATGGTCCTATTATTTTGTCTACTTCCACAATGTTTTTAAGAAGCACATTCAACTTAGAAACAAAACAGTGAGACAAAGCTCATACAGACCTTCTGGGCTACTTGGTTGACCCAGTGGGAAGTACAGTTGCTGAGATCAGGGCCCTTTGGGTGCCAGGCCCCAGTGGAAAGGACACATAAATAAGAGGCTGTGCCTGACAGGGAAAACAAGAACAGAATAGTCAAGTTTAATCAAGTCAAATTTGTTTCCCCACTCAGTCTTTGAAAAGGCAACAAAGGACAAGGATGCTGATAAAAAGAACCGATCGCACACGAACAACAAATAAACATGCAGCTTCTTCGATTCATCTGAGAATTACCGCACAGACAAATATGCTCAGAAATATCAGTATATGTTTTCTTCCCTGTGCAGTGATTTCTCAAAGTATTTCCAGCGGCTTTGTGTCTGTTTTTTGCTGGAAATGGGAAGCTATTTTTCCTGTCCTAATTAGCCCTGTGCCTGATGAACTCTGAGTCCTAACACAATTTCATACACAATCAAATGAGAGAGAGCATGTCGCCACGCAAGCTCCAGGAGAAACAGCTGAGCCAGCTCCACTGCTACAGCGCCGTTACAGATTGCTTAATCATGTTTCGACACAGCAACAGCAAAAAGCCTAACACCATTATAGTGTCTTCACCAATTCCCCACGCACCCATTAAAGCCTGTGCTCTTCATAGATTAAGTGATCATTGCATGCAAGAATATCAGACAAATCTAACAAACTCAGATGTTCTCCAGGGATGCTTTCAGGTCAGACCACCCTGAGGTGAGAGGAGCCCTGTTTACCTCGTGTTCCCTTAGGACAAGGTCGCTCCACGAGCATGCCCCTTTGGGTCTGAGGCCACATTATGTCTCTTCTCTCAGTTGCCTCACAGAAGCGCTCAGGTAAAGGGAACGACTCCAGGGGTGGAGGGGAAGTAGTCTGTGGAATCACAGGAGGCGGTTTGGGCATTCCCTTGTTGACCTCCTTAAGCCCTGTTGTGGTGGTAGTGTTGGCCACACCCCAGTGCACGGTGGTTGTTGTGGTGGTGGTTGTAGTTCTTTGCGGCTGCGGGGAAACGGTGGCTTCTGACAGAGGTGGAGCTGCCAAAAGAGAAGATAAACAGCTGTTATGTTTGGGTGGGGAACTATTTTAGTATGTGATGCAGCGAGAAGAGAAAAGAGAAAACATTAATGCTTCTATGATTTTGGGACATGTATCAATCTGCATAAAAACTTTATGCAGCGCTGTAACAAAAAAAAGAATAAAAAAAAAGTTTATTTTGAAGTGAAGTTGCAGTCTAAGGTCAGCACATTTATACGGCACCCCCACAAGGTGCCTATGTGGCGCATATGAGCTACATTGCTAACACTTTAGCAGGTGTTCAAACTTGACCTTCTGGTAGGCAGACGCCCTGGTGTACTTCTAAATCATAACAGTTCCCCCTGTGAGTAACATTCCTAATTTTTTTTCTCATCATGTTCAACACTGTAATGCTTATACATCCAAGTATCCTGTTGTGTAAATTGCTGCTAAGTGCTTTGTTCAACAAGCGTATTTGCCTTCCCGTTGACTATGGCTTATCCAAGGCACTCAGTCTGCAGCGAACAAGACAATAATTACAGTAACATCCTCCTAGCTGGCAATCATTCTTGCCTGGGAGATTTTGTGGCATGGCTGATTAAATTTCAGTGGAGCACCACAGAACCTGCATGTGTAGTCATAGTGCCTGAACATTCTTTTTACAGCTGTTTCTCCCAACAACTCCAACTCTGATAAAGCAGGTGTGCAGTAACTCATGCAATGCCTCAGGCAAAAACAATATGTTTCTGTCCCCGGAAAGTAGAAAATAGTACACTTCTTACATTTAACATGAGTCACTAAGGAAAAACTAGGAAGACATTTTTCATGTGACACATCAGAGAAGTAGTACTGTAATTACATTTCATAAAAGTTGAACATGGGGGAGTTTCATAGATTAAATGTTGATAAACACAAACTAAACGATATAAATTTGTTCTGCAAGTACGAAAAAAAAATGTTTGCTGTTTGAATTTAAAAGGGTTGGTTTTATCAATCACAGGGGCTCTGATTGGAATGCAATGAGCATAGTGAATCTAATCGCATTTGAGCACTTTGATTTCCTCCATTAGGCTGCTTGTAGAGCATGCAGAGAATGTGAAGAGGTGCTGTTACACTGCTTGAGCTGAGCACAGCCCTTCGCAGTAGTACAACCAGCAGTGAAAACATCGATGAAACCCAGTCAAAGAGAAAGGGGGGGGGGGGGGGGGGCTCACCACAAACGCATGATGATGACAGGAAAATTTAAGAAGAATATAGCTAAGATGGAGGAGGAGGACAAGAAAAGAGTTTCTGGAAGATTGGAGGAAAGAGAGCCAGACCACAGGCAGTAACACCTCCATATCTATTGCAATCCATTGGATAATAGGTCTGACTGATAGCATCCCCCCCTCTGACCCCCCAATACATACTACCGCTATCACCATAGACCCCACGGTGTGGATGAGAGAGTTGAGCTGAGGAGAAATCGCCTTTGAGGCTGGCTGCACCCTGTGGCGAATTAGGCTCTATTGACCAGAGGAGATGACTCTATGTGCTCACTCCATGTGGGGCCTATAGAACAACATACACACAAACACACACACACACAAGCAGGTGACTTGAAGGTGTAAGACAGCTGACTGGCTGTATGGACACTGAGCTGAAGGCAGATCTGGCTTCCTGGCTTAGCCTCAGCCTCCTCTGCTCTCCTCCCTCCTGCCTTTCCTGCATCCTTTTACTCAACACAGTGAATTTCTCGGCTGCACAGCCTGTCAAAACGGGCGGGAGAGACAATCTATGCTTAGTGTCCTTTCAGCACTAGCATTTAGCTGGCTGGGAAAAAATGCCTGTCTATATTCTGCACCAATACCCTTCATTGCTATAACCATTATTTTACCATGACTCACTGAGAAGACTTACAGAGGTGAAAGCAGTCATCACAAAAAAAGAAGGAAAGAAAGAAGAAAAAAAAAGCTTTGCAAAGGTTTGGTTAGGTTATATTCAGTAAAGACAGCATGTAAAGAAAATTCATGTGTATCCACACGGTGTGTATATATTTTTATCATCATTTTTACCATTTTTTTTCAAACATCTGGGTCAGAGTTGCTTGGCTAACATCCAAACAAATTCCCAAGAAACTGTGGGGCCTTTTATAGGTCTCTCATTTCCAAAGAATGAAAGATGATAATGTTAAGATCCCTGTCTCCATGGGTGGGGAGTTTAGAATCTCGACAGAAATAAAATGAAAATGAATTGCTGTTTGGCAGCATGATTTAAGATAAACGGCTTGCACCTACAGCCAATAAATCAAAGAGCCATCTGCTGTAAACCAAGCACATTCCTTTAGCATGTCAACTTACAACTATATCTTGTCTACATCCCTCACTGGAGAGGGCGGCTTGCCATGGCTCGCTGGGATGTTGAGCTCTGTGGTCTAGTTACAACATGTACAATAAAACCTCTTTAGTGCTATTTTTTTCTTCCATCGCTACCTTCTATCAGCAGTGAAACCATGGGGGTAATTAATGTAGACTGGTAATACTAGGTTACAATAATGTGTTTGGCTTTCATAATGCGTTCCAGCGTTTCCCCCTGCATGCAGAAATATGACCGCTGCCGCTGCTGCATTCTTTTTTTTTTCTTTTGAGGAGAGGAGAAGTGGGGGTGGAGAGGGCACAACTCTTTAGAAACTAGCACTATGTTATTTTTGGGCGTTTCATATCCACGTCAATCACTCACCTGTGTGTAAGGCATATAAATGAGAAACGTGTCTGACTTATTTTACATCAAGAGATTTGGCAACATGACTCATTTTTGTCTTACTGTGTAATGCTGCCCAGCATTCTGCAAAAGAGGAAGGTAACCTAAAAGCACTTTTAATGTTTTGAGCGAGCTGTTCCAGCTTTGTCCATTTCACTTGGACCGGATGATTCTGGAAAATTACTACCTCTGCTTCCATGTCAGAGGCTGAATGATGGTTTCCTCCAATCTGTCCCTGTGTACCTTAATACATACGGTGAAGGTGTGTAATGTTCTCAGAGGCAGAGACAGAGTGTGAAAATCAGCACACTTGAAACAACAAACCCAGTAAACTAGCTGGCGATGCTAATCACAAATTCTGAAAATTAATTTGATTTCAGAGGATGTAAACCTTGAGGTGTGCTCACAAGTATATATAGCAAACTCTCTGAAAAATAATTCAGTGTGCGGGTTATGTGCATAATATTAGCGCTAGCGCGTGTGACAGTGCGAAGTTAGCAATAACATCGGCGTGTAGCATTTCTACAGTTTAGCCTCGACTGTCTGTGGATAAATGCTCCGATTTCTCAAGACCAGAGACAAGACACATCGTATCCTGCTGCTGCTGCTCCTCAAATTGGTATCATCATCATTGATCCAGGCTAATTTTAGTTGGACTGAATTTTAAGGTGGAATAGCTATTTACATGTAAGTTGCCAGCAAATGCACATATTTGATCAGAGTACAGAAATCGTATCATAAAAATGGTCATAATCTTTTTTTTTTTTTTTTAAATCCCCCTTGATGAAAATACTCCTTATTTCTTCACTGCGCACCAGGGCCACTGTGACGATCTCAAATGGACTAATTTCCTCAGAAGGACACTGTTACACATTATTCCTCAAAAGAAATGCCGTCACTGGAAGCTATTTGTTGTATTTAGGCTCTTTTGCAGCAAGCGGACAAATAGAAACCAACCAAACTTTGAACAAACACGCACACACAAGCGTCACCTCAGCGACTATGACTCCATCCTAGGGGAAACACAGCATTACATTTGAGAGGGATTTCCCCAAAGCAAACTGGATGGGTTTGGCTTTGGGTAATGGGGACGGCGTGGATTTGCTGTGCCAATGTCAGGACTGTGCTAGACAGAAAAGCTGTGCTGGCATTCCTAAAAAGTCGTCATCCTCATTTGTGTTCAGTGTCATAGAATGGGGCTTGTTGTTAAAAGGCTTCATTAACGAGAAACAGAATGAAAAGGACATAAGTGAAAGGGGCTAAAATAATCCTGTTGGGAGGTTTCACTTCATGTTTATGATGTAAACTAATCCTCTTTCCTGTGTGAAAAAGAGGCTAATATTAATGTAGGCTAGACTTCCCAAAGAGATTCGTGCATAAACAATACAGCCTCCTGACCACTGCAGCTCCTGTGTACATTGTGTGTCAGTCCATAATCCTGCCAGCAGAACAATAATCTTATTACCTTTATGCCATAGCTTGGTTAAATTTAATCCAATGAAAGCTGTCAGGAATTAACCCACAGGTATTAAAACACTTGTTCACATAGATGTCTGAACGGACTGGTGTTTAAGCGGCCACTGTGAGGAGTGCGTCTGGTAGCACATGTCTGAGTGTCTTTTCTCCATACAAGCTTTGATTATGACAAAAGACTTGAATCCCACTTTTGGTGTGTGTAGTGAAACCAGGACAGGATCCTTGATTATTATGTCTCTGCTGCACTCAGCCCAAGGGGAACCTTCAATTAGCTGTCATAGAGTGTGAGCGCGTGGAATGATATTCTCCTAAGCACCGCCAATATTCAGGGCAGACTTATTCATAACCTCTTTGTGTGATTCAACGCCCACACATTGTTGCACTTGAATGTATCTCAGTGGTTTCTGTTATTACCGCTGGGGTTATAGGTCTAAGACTGATGACAGACAATGAGACAGCAATCCAAGAGAGGGACTCGGCTTGTCGAGTATTGTCAGAGCACATGTGTGCGTGCACACGCACACGTAAGCACTCAGAAACACACACACACAATCCCCAATGAGACTTTACAAGGATTCAGTAGTCGTACGAAGGTGACAAATGAAAACAGACAGCATGTGTGTCTTTTATATTATGCTTAATGGCTTTTCTTTCAGTAGGCACCACATGGTTCTTCATCAGGGTAATGTTTCACACACATTATCAGGTGCTGTTTATCTTTCTAGGGATGTGGGGGGAAAATTGTTAAGGGAACATATTAAGCTTGTTTCACTTAATTTGCCACATAAAAAGTTAAAAAGACTGATTCAATCTCTTTCATCCCCTCCTTTTGCTCTGCCATGGAATAATCTCATGACGATATGAAACGAGACAGTTTAGGAGATTCAGCTCTTTGTTCCCGTTTTAAGGGAGACTTAGGTCTTGAAAAAAAGGTAAAAGAATGATGTCTTTTTTTTGTAGGTTGGCTCTTGAGTGGTAATCATCTCCTCCTGGAAGAGGAATCGCAGGAGTTAATAAGTCAATGGAACCTCAAACAATTCAAAGCCTGTCATTAGAAAGGAGCCATGCTCGGTCTTTGTGAAGGGACAGAAGCCAGTGGAAATGGAAAATAAATGAATAACCTATCAGTTTTCGGGTCATTCACCGTAGAGCATAGGTTAATTGAAATAAGGTGTTGAACTGTGAAAAAAAAAAAAAAACAACAAAAAAGTGTAAATTACTTCCTCCGCTAATGCGGCTCGGCTGCTGAAATATCTTTTGCAAGAGTGCGTTGCACTTATTGGTCTCCGGATGTAGCCTTGCTTCCAAGTTCATATGGAAATTGAGTTGTTCTTGAGTATGAAGTAGTGTGATGATTTATAATATGTTTGTGATGCATTTTGATATCTACCAATAATAACAATAATACCCAAAGGAAATTGGATTCCACGTCTTTCACTGTGGGCTGCATTTGTAGGGGAGGGGAACACAGCATTTGATTGCTTGCGTATCTGCAGTAAATATTAAGAAAGCTGAGTGAAAAAATTCATATCATTTCCCATGAGTCACGTCGGTCTGATGGAACGTATGATATGTATACCAGCATGTCTTAGGAAACAAAACCTAATAGCTGGATTATGTCACTTACTATTTCACAACACACATTGATTCATATACGGACACAAGCATGCAGGCAGGCGGAATGCACACCAACATTCACCAAAGCACACTCTTATACCCCCATGTAAACATTCGTATACACCCTCACACACAAAATGACACCAAAGTATAAAGAACAGACATAGCAGCTGCCAGACTACAGCTTGCTTTTTTTTTCTCTGCTTGCAGCTTTCTCTGTACTGTACGTGCCTCAAATTTCAAGTATTAACTCCAAGAGTGCCGAGCAGACTGATATTTAATGCTGTACACACAAGGGGGGGGGGGTTCTATTTCAGTGGTTCTCACACACACACACAGATTCACAGAGGCACTAAAATAAGTTTGTGTATACGCGCACCCGCATATACACAGATTAGAGAAACACAGACAAACACTGGCACTATAATCAGGCTTGTGTGAAATAAATCTCCTCAAAGGCGTGTGTCAGGGAGTGATGGGGGACCAATGTGATGTCTGAGTAATAATTCTTTTAATGCGCCTTGTTTCACAGTTAGACTGTAATCAAACAAGAGGCTGTGGATCCCCTTGGCTACAGGGCTCAGTGAAACTACAATCACACCCCCTCTCCGCTCTCTTTTATGTAAAACAACTCTTTGTGACATTCTCAATCATAACCGCAGGTTTGCTGTTGCCGTGTACTTGTAGGTCGTCAGTGTTGATCATTCAGCGGCAACACTGCGGATCAGAGTTTAACATAAGCCAGTGAGACGTTGTAGAAGGGTGAATGCAACTTTGGTGTAAAATATTTTTAAAAAAAAGGTGTTTTATTCAGAGGTCTGACGACAACTGGCCCTTACGTGTTACGATGCTTGACGCTGGAGGAGCAGCAGAGGTTATTATCAGACTTCAGTGGAAACAGGTGAAGCCCCCCCACCCCCTCCTGTCCCGCACAGACTTTAATGCTACCAGAGATTGGCTGGTTAGGTATTGTTCCACAAAGTAATATCGGAGACCGTGTGAGCAAGTTTATTACGCCAGTTAAAATCCCCTTTAAACCCAAATCAACACTGAAACCAGTGAGTCATGATGTTAAGAGAGCAATATCACAAGACATCATAAAATCGACACTCAATGATGATTAAGCACTGATCCCACCTCGTCCTGTTGTAAATATGCTTTTCCAGACGTAGATGCAGACTAGCATAAAGGGCTCTAAGTGTCTTTTTTTCGGGGTGAACTCTATGAAATTTTTTTTGCCACAAAATGGCTTTGAATAAAAGAGAGATATGCATCGATGCAAAAATACAACAGACTCAACTGCAAAATATAAAAAGACCATTAGGCTAGCAAACGGAGAAAAGCAATAGTTCTCCCGCGCTACTGCGAGCGGTCTGGAGCATCTTCAGGAGAGGACTAATTGTGGCAAAAGAGATTCTCTCTTGGTGTGTCCCTGAGCCTGACGGTAGAATGGTAGTTAGCATAAAGAAGACCATGCAGTCGAGCGGTAAAGAAAGAAACAAAGCAGGGCTTAAACTTTAACTTAACTTTAGATCGTTTCAAACTAAGGTCTAATATTGGATATCTAATAGCTAATATCAGGATTTTTCATCAGTGGTTTAAGTACAAACTTTCATTTTGTTCCAGATCAAAACTGTTCTACTATTAGATAAGTATTTCTAGATGACAGTAGGTATGCGTGACAGCCGTCTTTGTACAGTTTCCCAAAGGCACGGTGAAGGATTTACTTAAATCCTGCCATTTGCTTTGCGCTGCTCTCGTTGGGTTTGATTTGGACAGGCTGACCCAGACTTTAGATTGACTTCAGGAGTGATGCCAACAAACACACACAAATGTCCACAGTTTATGGTACAGCTCACGGAGGAGGGAAAAAAAGATGCGGAAAAGGGAGGGGAAAAACGGGAGAGGCCAAGTGCTAGGAGAGATGCATAAAAGAATAAAAAGACAAGATAAAGAGAGAGAGAGCGAGAGAGAGAGAGGGACAAAATGAAAGAGTGAGACTGAGTTGGAATCAGACAGAACGAAAGGCGAGTATGACAGGAGGACAGAAAAACAAAACAAAAAGGGTGATTTTCCACATCAATACCATCTCCTTGTCACACTATTCTGTCCACTTGGGCAGCTGACAGGAGCGGATGAGAGGAGAGAGAGAGAGAGAGAGAGAGAGAGAGACAGAGAGACAGAGAGAGACAGACAGACAGACACAGAGAGACAGAGAGAGAGAAGTTGATGTCAAGGCAAACAATCAAATTGGCCATTTTTAACACATCATAATGTCTGTTCCTGTAGCAGTGGTGAGCGTGGAAGAAACAGAAATCTACCACTGAAGCCCAGACAGATGATTATTTTGAAAGACTCTCTCTCTCTCTCTCTCACTCACTCTCTCTCTCTCACTCCTCTATCCTCCTTTGTTTTCCTAGCTTTCATTCCAAATGCACAAGTTGACCTCTATGTAAGCGCCGCAGAAGACAGGAATAAATCATAGTGGTGCTTATTAGAAAAGCTGTATATTCATCAGACTATAAGAGGTACGCTCTCTGAGGTGACTGCTCATGCATGTGATCCACAAGCATCTGTAACAACTGAACGTTTGTGCATTGCGAAGCACTTCTTCCATAACAAACTACAAGGCTTTGTTTAAACCACATGCAGAGTTTTGCAAGGTAATTGGCCAGTGGTGCCACTGAGCCGTAGCTTATAATTTCAAACAAATTGGGTCATTCTCTTCCCTTCTTGGAAATGTATAATTTGAGAGCGCAACAAAGATTGAAATTGTATGCAAATGTATTGACAACTGAACAATTAAAGAGGAGGTCTTGATTTGTGTGGGTGTTAACTGCAGTGCCTGGAGGGCTTTTATATGGGAGTGATTCCGAATCTAATTCTGCAACATGGGATAAATAAAATGTTTCCAAAGCTCACCTGTGTCCCATCGAGGCAGTGAATATAGGCTGTTTGTGTGTATTTGTAGAAAACATAGCTTTTGATATGCTTACTCAGTGATTTGATGCTACTATATTTGAGCTTGGCATAAATAAAGTGTCTGTGGAAATGGGTATGTAATGAGTTTTCGGTGGGAATAGCATGTTTAAATCAATTTAATCATCTCACTTACAAGAAGTGACAAAGGAATATGTTGTTTTATGAGCGTCTATATGCGAGAGGGAAGAACAGGCATGAGGCCACGGGTAAATGAGTGGATTATGGTGCTGCTGGTAAAAGCCAAGAGAGGGACTTACTGACCCATTTAATGTCCACTTCCAGTGGAGCCGCTTGTTGGATGTGACCCCATCCACTCCCCCATAATCCTACAAGAGATGATCTTGCCTCGACATGAGCAACGTTATTGGTCTTGACAAGAACCCAACTGTCTGCCACACAGGGTCTCAACATCACTTTGATGTGATTGCATTCCATGACGGAACAAATCATGTGCCAGAGTTGTTTGTGCACTTGAGAAATAGGGGAGAAAAGCAAATAGGAAGTGCAGTGTGGAGTGGTAAATGCATTACTTCCCACAGTAATGTCTCAAACTAATCCTCTGTGTGTGCTCTTTGATTAAAAAAAAAGCTGCAGATACTTTTTAAAGCGAAAACACAGCTGTAACATCGACGATATAATCATCCATGCTGTGTTGTACAAATGATTTCTGCATATTTAGATGTGGATCAGCTTAGCTTTGCCATACACATCAGAGGATTTGAACATGGCTAAAATTATATTTTGTTATTCAGCTGCTCAAAACATACTACCTCCAACTTTTTTAACACCACAAAACACTCTGATAGCTTGTTTCAGTGTTTAGTGAAGCATGCAATGAATTGCACATCAAGATATCACGGAGAGGGCGTCCAGTGACAGCTAGAAAAAAGTGCCATCATTTATGTGTCAACATCAGCCGAGTGGGAGGACAAGTTTATTGACATCTTGATGATCATCCTAGACCATTCCCCTTGCGCTCATCGACTTCAGCTCAACATGCATTAGTCAGCAGCAGCGCCAGGCAAATGTCCCAGAGAACAAAGTCCTCGTTGACATTAAAATAAAGATGTTTGGATACGGAAGCCATGTGTCAGGTATGTTTCCATACTTACAGGGAGGGAGGGAGGTGGGTTCCTTCAAGTCTTTGGAAGTGCAATTATAAATGTAGTATCTATGACAGAGAAGATCTTTGCTGAACTGAAAACTTGGAATGCAGCTCAGTCAGAGGGCAAGAAATGTTGTGTACACACACACACACACACACATACATATATACACACACACAGAGTTCTGCTCAAGTTTCTTCTTCTTCACTCAACAGAACACAAAAGACAATGTGTTTTAAGTGTGTATGTAAAATATAAGTATCATATAAATTTTGTTTTACAGGCATGACATCTGTAAATATCTACTGTTATGACATCGGGGAAAAAAATGCAGTATCATCCATCACTTCTGAAAACTGCTGCATTGTTGCCTAATATTCACAGTGTAATTACCGTAAATAAAATACTCTATGTAAACTAACCATCATGCAAAGATGTATTGTATTATGTTTGTTAGATGAAAGAAATGGCATTACTATGGTCCCTCTGCGAATGAAGCCTGCCAGAAACAAATTCTTCAACAGTTTTCTTGGATCGACCGGGATTTTAATAGTTGTGTATTCCTAAAAATGCTTCCCATTTAAGAATATCTTAACAGGGAGTTTTCAAAACACAACAACAACAACAAAAAAAAACCATTGGTAACTTTCATACTACAGATGAAAATCTTGCTTTCAGACCTGCATAACTATCTTTGTTACAGCAACATTCCCTTGGTGGAATCTAGATTGATGATTTTCCACTGGTTGAACCCAACTTGACATCCCCAGGTTGAGCCTTGTCCATGTAAATGTGGACCAGCAAACATGCTTGTAAATAGAGTCCTTTGATAATCTGTAGAAAAGTTGCTTGACCTCGACGGCTCATCGCTGACTGTGCTGAGCATTACATGGATTTAGGACTCTGGGTGAGGGGGGGATTAGGATAATTACGGCTATTATATTCTCAGTGCAAGGACTATTGCAGGCCTAGACTAGCCTCTTCTCCGCTCTTGACAGCTAAATTAAAAACACGTGCTACTGATATGACCCTGGATGATTGATCTTCTTCCCTTGTGTCTACCATCTCTTTCTCTCTATAACAGATCCTTGAATCCTTCACCTAACAGTATCTTTTTTTTTTTTTTTTTTTTTTTGTAATGGCCGATGGGAGATCTGGTGTTCCAGAATCACTTGGGGAATGAGCTAACCTTGCCCCGGGCCAGACTTTGCACCTGTCCGGGCATGTATGTTTCCAGAGGTGAGAGTATATCTCTCGTCCTGTCTCGCTCTCTCTTTCTAAAAAAAAAAAAAAGGGGGAGGGGGGTTATGCTAGCAGGGGTCCCTTGAGCTTTAGCACTAGGGACTCAGGCAACGCCCGGATGGTAAACCTTTCCAAATCCCAAGATACTGATCCCTTATGATATGGTAACTGGCTTCGAGGTGTTGTTTACCACAGAGCCCCACTCACTTCACCACACCCCCCTCCTGAGATTCTTCCCGACTCTGCAAAGCCCGCGTAACATATCTAGGACATATTAGATTCTAAATTAAAAATCACTCAGCTGTGACACCTGATACATAGATGCAGGAATATCAAAGTAATATCATAGTGAACTTGAAAGCAACTAAAATCACAATTTCAGGAATGTAATTTGACGTTTATGTCTGCAGAGGAAGTGATTACAGGGTAGGGTTCTTACCGTGAGCTGGATCGGGTGGGCCAAACTCCAGATTGTACCTCAGGATGTAAAAATTATTCCACACATAGAGCTGGTTATCTCGTGGGTTGTAATCCACTGCTGCAATGTACTGGTACTGGTTGGGAAAGTGGATATCAACATATTCCCCACGGTTCTGTTTGGTATTGTAAATGTAATCGATCAGGCTCTTGCTGACCTCGCTCTCGTTGTCTTCATAGGTGGAGCGGACCACATAGAGTACTCCACAGACCATGAAGGCATTAGAGGCTGAGCGTTTATCATAGGCCGTGTCCCAGGTAGCCTCAAAACGTAGCGTGTATGGGTTCAACTGGCTGATTACCATCATGCCATTGTTCTGCTCTGTAGCGTAGATCACCCACAGCCCGTTCTCATCTACCGCCAGGTCAATGTCTGTTTTACCACCCCACCTATAGGGCGAAGTGTCATGGTAATTTGCGTTATTAATGATCGCCTCTCCGCTTTTGATTCGAGTTCGTAGGTCAAACTTGACAATGTTACGGGTACGTTCCTTGTTGAAAAAGACAGCCCCATCATAGACCACAAATCCAGTCCCATCCACTCGGTGGGGAAGCTTGTAGGTGACTGTTTGTCGGGCGTTTTGGAAGTCATCCAGGGATGAGTACTCAATAAGAGTATCTGTCCTGTAAGGAGTCCAAGGCATAAAGTAGATTTTGTCGCCAGCTTGCAGTGGATCTTTGCACCAGGCACCCGCTTGTTGCTCCGCTTCAAATAGAAAGGAGGGATCACCGACAGCTTTCAGAGTCCCGGGACAAAGAAAAACTAGTAATAGAAGAAGAGTAGAATAAGAAACACACAGGTTAACATATGAATAACACCAATTTATAAAACTCCATGTAATATCAATGTCATATTTTGTTTTTTACTCTATGAATTGTCCACAAGGATTTGGGACAGACAACACATTGAACAGTGGCTAAAAAACTGCCAACCGCTAATAGCCAATATTCACAAGCAGTGTAAGGATTTTAACTTTTCTGCATAGCAGGAAAAAAAGAAATAGGACAGTTATAAAGCATAATGTTTTAATAAGTCTGAAACAAAAAGAAGCTTTGCCTCATAGACATTTACTGTAGGGAGTAGAACAAAAATGAAGGGAAGTAGAACAGAAAACCAAAACTTAACGAAACAATTGGTCCTGTAAACAAAAAAATGCAGCCAACTAAAGTCACTTGGCAACAGACGTGTGAGAGGTTATGAGAGAGCAGGAGTCAGCAGAGTCTGCAAAATATTTGTGTGGACTTAGATGTGTCTTAGTTACAAAACATTTCTACAATATATGTGTATATTTATATATGTGTGTATATTCATATATACATATATAAATAAACCCGAGAGACTATATAGTGGGGCAAAGGTCGCAACCACTGAAATTTAAAGTTCTTTCGGTACGGTTCTCTTGACTTGTTTTGCTCTGAGGCATTGGAATCAACAGAGAGAAGAGCAGCAAGTGGTCAGGTGAGAATAATGGCGAGACGAAGAGAAAGAACGGGGGAGGGGTGAGTTCTTGGAGAGAAAGGGACCATAGAAAGCAATAACTTGAAAAAAGGTCCAAGAAACACTGTTACCATGGCATGCTATGGAAAATGGTTCGTAAGCCAGGCAATATGAAAATTTGCTGAGTAGCAAAAGCACCCAGGCAGAATGAGGAGAGGAAGCCCCTATGGACTGCAGCCAATAAGCCCCCATTTACATCTTTTGGCTGCCTGTGTTCTTCTTTTTTTTTTCTTTTTTTTTTTTCTTTTTGCCAGTCCTACTTCCCTTGTTGCACTACACTGGCTATTAGCATTACATTTTGGGGGGAAGATCAATGCTATGATGAGGTTCGTAGGGGCCATCATCACAGGGAAAATAGGTTTACAACCAGATGCCACAAAACAAGGAGCTAAAGTTTGGATTGTGTCTGTTATTTACCTTTTTGTTCCACTTCTATTTAAAGCGTTGGAAGAGAGAATGAAAGGGGTGCAAGGGGGAAAAGAAACAGATTAATATGAATTAACGGTCATAGCTATATGATTACATATGCAAAAACACCTCATGAGACATGAACACAGATGGGAAGACCTATTCAGAGAAAACAGCAAACGTTATGGTCCACGGTCCTGTCTCAGAAAAGGAGTTAAAAGGAGTGTCACAAATGATTTATAGCAGAGTGGTGGATGGATTTTTGTTTGTATCAGACGGACTGCAAACTTCCTGTGAACTCTTCAACAGCTTCTGACATTCACTACTACGAGTAATATTAGTAATAAACGATAATGTAAGACATATTGATCTCTGATCAGATGGATCCCCAATATCTGCTCCGCTATATATTTATACTGTAAACATGACTTGGTTAATAATTAAGCTGTCAGACCCACAATTACATCACGGCCAAGTCATCTACAATATAATTAAATTCTGTCTATTGAATAATTTAATTCTTGTAGGTTCATCAGAATTACATTTTGATGAAATAGAAAAATCTATCCACCCACAACTATAAATCAAGTCTAATGCAAAGTACAGATGTCAGTTCTTTTTTTCCAACAGAGATTCTAGATAAGAATAATCAAACATGGAGTACTGGCTCCTTAAATTTGAGTTGAATAAAGATGCAATTTCACCATTAAGCCTCATTAATATCATAGCTACGTAAGGATCTGACACTATAAACTTCCTTTACCATTTAAAATTCAAAAGGCGAATGTATGTGTGAGGGAAAAAAAACTGGAACAGGTCATCAGTGTGAATCACTGGAACACATGAACCAATATAAGGTTTGTGCACTCACTGAAAGAATATGAGTTTAATTCCACAATACAACACTGTGCTTAATTTGTGGAGTAATTTGGGCTTTTGAGATAAAAATCAGCTATGCACGCTGCAGCCTATAGAATATGTAAATCAGCCAACATCATTTTCAAGGCGCTCTGAAGGCAATTATTCAAAGATCCATTACCCAGTCGATTAATCTCATGTAAATGTTTTTTTTTTATTCAACACGGCACAACACAATAACTCCATGTGTTACAATGAAATCACCAGCTGATTTGTAACTGTGAAATCAAGACACTGATGTTCTAAAAGCATTTCACAGATGACAAGTTTACATAGATTAAAAAAAAAAGTCCTGATGCAAAAGATAAGTTCCCCAAGTAAGTCCAAAGTCTAGGTCAGAATTCTAGACTGTTTAAATCATGCATGTCTCAACACGCCCAGAAAAATAAAGTACATTTTGGCCCTCTAATGGTTTTTTCACTCTAACCTCCAAGGTACAGTTTTTGCACTCTTGGGATGTATGTGTACCTTTTGGCCTTCAAAAAAGTATATATAGGTGCCTTTAGGTCCAGTAATTAGCCCTGAAGGGTATCTTAGTGGAATAAAGCACACCTTGGGGTACAGAAATGCACTTTTGCTGTACCCCTGTTTAAACAGAGACGACAGAGTAAATGTGATGCTCAATGACTTTGTTTATGCACTCGTCTCAATTCCGAGATAGAATATATCTGAGAAAGCATTTTTTTTTTGGTTCATGACAAAACAGATGCAAGCGAGTAGAGAACCAATGCAGTGAACTACTACGACAAATTCCATTAATCTCATCTATTCATATTATTGATGAGAAAAATACTACGCTGTGAATGCTGGACCCGTTATGTCTCCTTTGTGTCTGCAGGTTGGTAGCTGTATGTTTTTAAAAGATATTTAGGGACTGTTCTCTATCTATTTTATATAACTTTCTTTTCATATTTTTCCTTATGAACAGAAAAGAAAAAAGTACAGTATAAATTCTTCACTTAAGAGAGATATTGCCAGGTGATACAGAATATTTGGTAGCACTGTTTGGTAGCATGTTTTGCTAGCATAGCAGTGTTGTTGGCTGTAGCATGCTTAAAAATACCAGTCAAAGCTGGAGCCGATAAATATTACTGACCACTGAAAGGTCATGCATATTTGACCCTTTTATGCTGAGGAGAAAAACCCGATATTAGTGGGTGTTAGTGGATTTTAATCCAGTGTGAAAGTGGTACATCATCCAAATCTCCTACTTTCATTGGATGGCTGCACTAACATGTAAATAGACTAAACTTAAAATAGTTTACAGCCTTTCTGAAAGGAAAATTATTTTTTATATGAATTTTTACACACATAGTTTGCTCAAATAATTTCTATTAATATGGACTGACTCATTACAACCATTCCCTTGCTACGATATGTCTAACATGTACACGTTAGTCCTCTCGTGTTAGTTTCCCGGCCGCGTATTTCTTATATTTCAGTCTTAGATGGCTCGAAGGATTCATTTCAACCCAGAGCAGCTAAATGCTGAACCCATTCTTGAGGCCAGGCTTCAGCATGGGATCATCAGCATAATTGTGAACTCAGCTCCCCTCATATGCTGCAGCCCACCAGCATCAAAGACTCCAAGTTCATACAAGGATCTGAATCCATCATTAATAGTCTAGTCTAACTTAGACTTTGGTGAATAAAAGCAGTCAAAAGTAGTGATTTCGAAGGATCTGTCAATGCACAACATTCTGCTGAAGAAAATTCCAGTGTATTGCAGCTAGGCAAAGAGAAAAATACACAAGGAGGAAGTAAACAAATCAACAACAGTTGAGATCTCAGACGCCTCCTCAGCCACATAAAAACACAGGGTGAGAAGAAGAAAGAGAAATCTGGAAGGGAAAGAAGAAGAAGAAGAAGAAGAAGAAGAACATATGACGGGAGACCTGACAATGTTAGTTCGAGATGTGAAAGAAGAAATAGCAATCAGTGTGATCAGAAATCATTGGATGGAGAGAGTGAGTCAGGTAGCCAAGGAGATTTCCTGCAGATTGCACAGGGGGAAGGGAAGAGAGTCAGTCACTTTTAATAAAAAAAAGAACAACATTAAAACATGAGATACTCCCATCCCACATCAACCCCCGAGATTGTAAAATGTTTCCTCTTAGACATTTAAATGATTCAAGAGACCCATCTTTCATATCACAGGTTGCAAATCATATAATTTCTAATAACACTGGTCAATAATTGGGTGTTGCATCTTGCTAGAATGTCTGCCGTCAGCTGCAGGCTAGGTGGCTAGAGTATTATTTAAAAATATTGAATTAGAGTATCATATAAATGTTATCAAAAGAAATATCTGAGGAACAAAAATACCAAAGGTGGTGGGGCTTGTGGGGTGGGGGGGTGGTGGGGTGGTGGTGGGGTCAACAGTTTTAGCTTAACTTCATGTTCCTTATCCGGCCAAGATGGCTGGTATCGAACTGAGGGTTTACTGGATTTAACCACATATGGAATCATTTGCATTGTTGATTGACTATGCCTACTGGCACGGCTCTACACTGTCACAAGCATGAATAGTCATGGCTGGCTACCCCCCCCCCCCCATGTTCAAAAATGTCTCAAAAGAATCAGTGTTAATAAAGAAACACCTTGGCTTTTATGTTGCCTTGTTCAAGCAATTACCAGAGCCAACTGACAGAGTGACAAGGTGCCAGGTGAAGGCGAAATTTACATCCTTGGCTGGAACATGAAGATAATGTTGTTAATGAGGGCATTTCATGACAAAAACCAAGTTATAATGCCAAAAGGATGAAATGGTAGAAACATAGGCGACTTGTCGCATAAGGCCACTTGCACAGAAGTGAAAAATCCAAAAATTGCTTCCATGTTTTTTTTTTCTTCTTTTTTTGTAAAGGCTTTTAAACAATAGAGCTAATTAATTACATACCAAATTACATTCAGCGCGGGTACAGCGCCAAAAACAACAACAACAAAAAACCCAACAACAATTGTTTATTACATCAATTGTTAAACCGCTGCTTGTATTTCATGGGACAGACAGAAAGCTTTTGAGGGACTAAAGTTACTACAGTCAAAATGAGGACACAGTCTGCGGTCCCAACGTTGATCAGCTTAATGGGGGATTTAATACGTTGTCTTGCAAATCAACTTCTCAAGTCTTATATCCCAGCAAATCCAGGGGATCCTAAGCTGCTGAACCACTGTAATGTTTTAATCACACATCTAGATTTTTTGGCATATGATCTGCCCTGTCTGAAAACTATAGAGGACTGATCCCATCTGAAAACTCTAACATTTTCCTTTCTTTCTTTTTTTTTTTGTTCCTCGGGTGTGGAAAAGCTCAATAAATCTTCCCTTGTGATTACCTTTTTCCACATTACTCTCTCTGGGGGTATATGGATTTAATTTAAGGGGGAACGAGGAGACAGAGGGCTGGTATGAGGAAAGTAACAAAAGACGAAACTTGTCTATAAATCACAGTCTATCACAGAAGACGAGTTGGACTTGAGATGGGGGAAAAGCTTTTGGACTGGGCTTGCTTGGACTGGGTCACACTGGGAGAACAACTAAGCACTTACCGGGGCAGTTGCGATAGGATACATTCTGTGTTCTTGCTCCTATTCTGGTTGGGCATGGACCTTGAGAAGCAAAAAGACGGCGCTACAGACATGCATAAACTGAAAGTGCTGAGAGTGACCTGCTTGGACAGACTTTACCAAGACTGTGAGTCCTTGGGAAGAAGTTTATTTTTCACCGCACTACGGCAGCCTCCAAGAAGGAGGCTAAAGACAATCATAACAGTGGGTGAACACGAGTGCACCTTGAGGCTAATCCTACTATTAAAGCTTGAGGTAACGCAGCAAGACATGGGATCAATACTTCACTTAACTATGAGGCAAGTAAAAGAAAAGAAAAAAAAACAACCAATAAAGCAACAAACAACAGTTAGATGTTTAAGGTGACAGGATTCGACCATGCTGGATAAGCAGGACTGGACTCAAATACTCTTTATTGCTTATTCCATTTTTAATTACATGTCCTCAATGCCTGGAAGAGGTTAACCTTTAGGTTGTAATGAGTTTCACCATCTAATGATGCTCACTAATGCATTCTGATTCCACACTAAGGAGAACAGCTTAGACAGGTATACTGGTAATGAGTAATGTCAGACTCATGAGTTACATATAAAAAGCACTCTAGGATGTTAGAGTGTATTATTGATATTTGAGTTACCTCATCAGCTCATCTCAAACTGAAAGATATTGGTGTACAAAACAGTGATTTTAATCTAAAATACTATCTTCCCATCACTCCCATCCTAATTATTTCAGTTCCACCTGATTAGTGATTCTGGCAATTCATGTAAATCTTTGTCATTAATCAGTTTGTAAAGGTTACATGGGGGAATTTCCTTCACAAATTGCAAATGAACATGACAGCTTAAAGGACAAAAGGGAATTTTAATGCAAAAGGGCAATCTAAATTTTGTTTGGGAGATGAATGGCAATGAATATTTTAGCATCTCAGGAGAAGAGAAAAAAATGCGAACAATATCTCTTCAGATGAAATATTATCTTGTTGACTTATGAGTGGAACCATTCTGCTCCCTTACATAATGAAACATCTGTTTAGATATTTCAACATCTGTTGTACTGATGTATATTGAGCCGTCAAGGTGAGCTGCCTTTTTTTTTTTTTTTTTTTGTCTGACAGACTTTGCTGCACAAGACTTGAGTAATGTGAAACTGGTTTGCCGTTACGGGGAGCAGGCACGACTTCCTTTACCCTCCTTCTGTTCTGCTAACTCATAACCAGGCTCAATCCACTGAAAACACGGTGAGCGCATCAATAATAAAAGGCAGCACAGAAGAGGACCAAAGGGTTTTACAGGTCATATTTCATGAAAAGTTCATGGTGTGACATAGATGGAAGAAGAGACAGAGGGGAAAAAAAAAGGTGCTGAAAGGTGTTGGAGACAAAGCGAGCAGACAATCTAGACAAGGCAGGAGCAAGAAATGGGACAGGAAATGTTATGTTGCTGAAGAGAGAGAGAAGGACGAGAGAGAAGCTGAGGACAAGAGAGTGTGGGTTAAGAGGGGAGGGAGGGCTCTCAATTCATGACAGAAGGGTCACACTTACTGTAGGGCACACACTCATACTGGACCTCCAGGTACTTGTAAGTTCCTGGGCAGGGGTCTGGGAAGACATCTGAGCCCGTGATCACAATACACTGGGTCCGATTGTTGCATCTGTCAGGAATACAAACACACACATACACAAAAAATATATAAATATATATATATATATATATGAATATATAATTAAGGCTGCGTATCAATAAAATATTCCCTGCAGAACTAATCAAGCAAAGCGGATTAAATTAAATCAATTTATGCCTGTGTAAAAGCGGACTAATGTACAAAAATGTAGAAAACACATGTTCTGTTGGAATACACCTGCAAAGACAGTTACAGAGAAACTGGGTGAAATAAATGGTGAACTGCCTTGAAATGCAATTTCGCCAGCTAGGAAAAAAAATGGGAGCCAACTGCAGTCATTTTTGACATTTCTCTCACTGAGTGCTTATTGGGTCTTCTTCAACATTTGTATGGTGTTAAAGAGGTACTTGGTGTGCTGCATTATTCCATGTGACTGAATGTGAAAAGGCCAGGAAAAGAATCCAAAAGCCGTTTCAGCTCTCTAGTGAATATCTGGCCAACAGTATATAAAATTCTCACTTTTTCTGAATGAATCGTATAGTTACACGAAATCTAGCTGTATTTAATCTCTTCTTAAAATCCCTGTTATTTGTGAGGATGACAAAACCAAACTGTGTGTGTGTGTGTGTGTGTGTGTGTGTGTGTGTGTGTGTGTGTGTGTGTTAGAGCTCCAAATTAATCCAAATGTACACAGACAACACAAATCAATCCAACAAATATCAATGCAAACCAGGAAAAGTCCTCTCACGGAGGAGTTGGACCTCCTGCAATTTTAGAATTTCCCCCCAGTGTCTGTGTTTTGTGGTTTTGTGGTGTACAGTTGCACGACGCCTGCCTGTTTCCCCTCGAATACACTGACGTATTGATTTGAGCTCGCCCCTTCCTGGAATGGGTCTGCGTGTATTGTGTGGCTTCATAAATGTCTTGAATTTGCACCCAAAATGCCATCAAACGCCTCAGTAATTATTTCCACTGGGAGCTCTGAAATTCTCGACCCAAAAGAGTCACAAACACACACACACACACACACACACACACTGGATTTTGGTTCTCTGGGGGAACTGAGGGTTACCAACCATTTGCTGTACTGAAATAATGATGATGACATCAATACCCCAAAGCAAGCCGTCTTAGCCACCGAAGGGACTAAAAATTCTATTGGAGCCAGATCAATAAGCCTGTTCTGCTGATTAAGCAGGGACCAGAGATAATATTTGTGTCTTCTCATCCAAGTACACTTTGCCTATTTTCAGCAAACCATTGGAAAATGTATTACCAGCTGCATTGTATTGTGCTCTGGGTTTTGCTTTTTTGCTTTGAGTTCCTAATAAAATCATCACTCTGTGCCCAATATAATATTAGGCAGCGTAGTAGATGAGTGGAGAGCTGGTTTGTAACACTGACTAAACACAGTGGGATGCAAGTTGGTGTCTTACTTTCTCATTGGTTACAAACTGGGAGTTGATATCCCGATTTCACTGCATTTTAAGTCGTACTAACCCGTGTAGAACCCGAGAGTCTCAAGCAGACTGGACCCGATTATTATGGAATTATTTCTTTTCTCTTGTCCGTCTTAAAAAGAACATCATATTGAAGTAATTTGTAACAATGATAATATTTTAATATCATTGTTACTATTATTTTTAAACAACCCCATGCTATGAATACACGCAAGACACTGTGGTTTACTATAGTATAACTACTTGACCCAAGCCTGATGATACAATACTCACAGGACAACTGAGTTTTGGCTTTTATTTCCCTTCTAGTTCACTCCAGGATTGCGTGGCAGAGCAGCACAAACTCAGTGCTCCGGCTCTCATGAATGGCGTCGGCTCTGGGCCTGGTTGCCTGTCAATTTTGGTTTGGTTACCACTCTGCCGGACTTTAGTTTTACGACTGTGCACGGCACAGAAATGCATTCGACATGTGAAAAACTGCTTCTAAGTTCAAATAATAAAAAAAAAAATCCCACAAAATAGCATGGTAGGGGTTGAAACTGGCTATTTCCTTTTGTGTGTGTGTGTGTGTGTGTGTGTTTTTGAACTGAGCACAAAAGCAACTAATCTCCTTCTTCCTGCTGTTCTATTTTCCCCCAATCAGCCTCAATTAAAGTTCACTCATTATTTTTCAAATATATATTTGATGTTTCTTTAATTGTGCCAAAAGAGAGAAGAAAAACAATACAGATATGTGTGTGTGTGTGTGTGTGTGTGTTCACCTGTGCCATTACCTTTTTAAAACGTGATAGTAGATTATATTATCAAAATGACTGAATGATTGACTGTTTTGAAATTAAAACACACTGTGTGTGTTGCAGGCAGCTACTTTCTGATGGTAGTATTTCATGACTCTGCAGCTACTTTCCATATATTATATGGTCACTTTGATGATCCTGCCCCTCTTTTCTCATGCATATCATACAGGAACGATATGAATTACAGTGGTAATCTAACAGATTCCAATGAGGCCAGGAAATTTATTTTAGGCATATGAAACAGAATAATATCAAAAGTAAATTCATGACACTAATGAGACGCAGCCCTGCCAGCATTCTGCAGGCAAATATATTAAACAACAGGACATAAGCATTGGAAAAAATACCTCATAATTCTTTTGAAACAATGTTGACATAAGTGTTGATAGCTCGTGCTGATGTATTGCCCTAATTTTAGAGCCGTGGAGCAGGGGCGCCCTGATCTATGGGATTGTGTGACTCCGACTATGTCTCATCTGTGAAACCTCGGGCATCTCCTGAGACCAATTGAAAAGGGCCTTAATGACTTCTTCTATGCATAGTTCTCGCTGTCACTTTGAGAGAGGGAGCATGTAATTGAAATTCCTCCAAAGAAAAAAGAAAAAGTTCAATGTTTGGACCTACTAGGGCACAGGTCTCACAGTGCACACTAATTAAATACATGTAAAATATGATATCTCTGACTATCTTTTGATAGTCTGAGGCTATATAGTAATTAATCATGTACATAATGAATATTAAGTCAAAGGAGGCTTTTCTCCACTTTCCTCCAGAGTGAAACATTCCCTTTCTATGATTAATTCATTAATAAATTAAGTTACTCCAAGTAACGTAAGGAAACATTTGCCAAGTCCGCAATTGGCTGCTTCAATTTAGCCCATAACACAACGCATCATTCTTCATTGTATGGCTGTCTTTTGTATCAATTTATACTCCAAACTATTTATGAATAAGAAAATTATACGATTCAGTATATTCTTTTCATGCATACTATATTCTTAATGTTTTGGGGAGTTTATATTTTGTTTTATTCCAATAGATTGATTTTTTTTTATGAGTTTTACCAATAGAAAGAATATAATAATCACGATATCCTTTTCCTGTGTACTGTATTTTTGATGTATTGGGGTTTGTTTTGTTTTTTTGAAGAGAGAAAGTAAGGGCAGGATAGAGCCACTTTCTACATTGATTGCCCCCATTCCTCTTACAGCCTTTTAATCACACTGAAGTATTCCAAACGTTAATCTCATCACATCTCTGACCTTTTGGGAGAGGCAGACATCAGCACAATTAGAGTTTCATAGAAAATGCTGCTTGGATTCGATGCAAATCTCCTTTAAATATGAGCACTCCCCGCTGACAGCAGGAACAGGCGTGATAAGATGCCAACAAGGTGTAACTGATAGCACTCTGGATACCATGTATCCACATGTAATTTAACCTTTACCACCGCCATCATAAAGCATGTCAGAGGAATAATTGGACAGAGATATAATGGCCTAAATCTAACTGGGAAAGAAGAGAGTCTCTGGTATGTGCTTTTCCTGACCATCCTTCATCCATCCGTACTTGGAGTGTGTATCGTTGGGGATCCAGACAAGTGCACTATCGAGTCTCTAATTTTAGCCTTCAAAACAAGCTATTAATCAATTCAAAAAATATCGATCCGCCGGTTTTGCTCAAGTTTCTTTTTCTTTGCTGATCTTCTTGTGATTTAAGATGAGGAAACAATGTGGTGGATATTGATTCGCCATGAACTTTTCCAGATGATCTGAAAATAAAGACAAAACTTTTCAAAATGGAAATTTCAAACTTTGGAAGTTTTTAAAAGAAGAACTATATTCAGAAAATTTGCAAAGGTCATGAAAATGTGCTTCATCAACACCTGCATTTTAAACCTCGTAGCTTGCCGTTCATTTTAGTTTAATGTACTCTGATAAATTCTGATGTGTTTATTTTTCATGTGGATGTTTCAGATAAAGGAGTCACAATATTTTCCTTGAAAATGTGCAAAAACCATGGAAATGTATTAATAAAAACCTGTGTGTGAAGCTTGTAGTTGTAGCTTGGAAGTGTTGAATGGAGCTGAGCCAGGAAGAAAATAATGCTCGTGAAAATATGTAGAGGAAAAAAAAAGATATTATTTAGTTGATCCTCGACTTGTCTTCTACAAAAAAGTTTGTGCATTTTCAAAAAAAGGTGACCTGGTAGCAGTAAATACGTCTGCTGCTCATTTAAATGTGAAATAACAGATTTAAGTTTCACCACCGGTACAGACACTCATGGAAGTCTTTTCCAAGGCTTTGACTGTGCTCATGTGGCACATTCTTTTCGATGTGGGTAAAATGCTCCTTAATGGCTGAAGCTAAGATGGTTCATCTCTTACGGTGCTCAATTTTCAATCTCTCAGCCATCCATACCATACTAAGCAGCCATTTGGAATTCACGATATAGACAGCAGCGAAAAACAATGGCTGTGTAGACGGGGGCATAAGTGAGGGGAACGCATTACAGAAAAAGGCACAATCTACTTCCTGGTGCTCCCAGTTTGAATTTCAATCAAATTAGCGTCTCTTAAACTCAAAGTGACCCGTCTAGCTCCATTTCATCTGAAATGCTGATGAGGTTCATGGCACAATTATCAAAGCAGACATCTTTCTCAAGAGGCAAGCCTGTTGATCGCAGACAGGCCATTGAAAAATTAAATGATTTCCAGGGCCACCGAATGGCAGCAAAGGAAACAATCTGATGCAACACACACACACACACACACACACACACACACACACACACACACACACACACACACACACACACACACACACACTATATCAGTGTATTGAAACTGTTTTCAAAGAAGGTGGCTCAATAATCTTTCAGGAAATGGGTTGTTAGAGATTAACCATTAGCATCCTGCCTTCAATGTAAGCCGTGACCTAATAGCCGGGTAAAACATTCCTAAAACTTGTAATTACTGTCACATGCTTGTATTTACGCTACAATTACCAGAGCCAATGGTGTTGAACGGGGGACTTCCAGGACGAGTGTTGTCTGAGTCACATCCGTCCATTACACCTTCTGACTTTCAAGGTATATTATCATGACACTAACCGAGTTAAAAAACTAACATGGGACACGTAATCCGTCCATTTATCCATCCATCCATCCATCCATCCATCCATCCATCCATCCATTGTCTTCCGCTTATTCCTATTAAGGGTCGTGGGGGGGCTGGAGTCTATCTCAGCTGCTTTCAGGCGAGAAGCGGGGTTCACCCTGGACAGGTCACCAGTCTATCACAGGGCCAACACATAGAGACAGACAACCATTCACACTCACAGTCACACCTACAGTCAATTTAGAGTATCAATCAGCCTCGTCCTCTCTTGATGTCTTTGGACTGTGGGAGGAAGCTGGAGTACCAGAGAGAACCCACACAGGAACAGGGACAACATGCAGACTCCACACAGAGAGATCCTGTGGACTCGAACCCAGAACCTTCTTGCTGTGAGGCGACGGTGCTAACCACTGCACCACTGTGCCGCCCACTTTATTTATGTTTTAATCAAAAAATTCTTAAATCAATGCAATGACAGATTGAGAAACGTGCACTTAGAAACAAAGATAACACTTAACAGTAAGGGTGAAATAATAATGGTAATTTCATGCTTAGTTATATTGAAGAGTGAATGAACATGCATTACTTAAGCATAATTAACCATTTATTAATGCTCTTTGTGACACTTATTTTAACAGTACACCCTAACACCACCAAAACCTCCCAGTTTTTCCCTCTCTCTTTACCGTAACCCTAAGAGTTAACGAGAACTTAGCTATTGAATAATTACTAGACAGTTAATTAAGGCTTAATGAAGCATTGACTGTAAACAGCTTTATGAATGAACTATTAAAAACACAGGTAGAAACACATACTTCAATGCATTCCTGATACTAACATTGTCATTTTTTCTGCATATGAGCTTTTCTGGAATACACAATATCAGTGTGTATCATAATATGGTAAATTTTCAGACAGCTCTGAAACACAGACACTCCCTGAAAGTTGTGGATAACTTTTCATAAGATATCCCACAAATGTTTGATGAGAGCAGAATAATACATGAAAATCCTTTTAATGTGACACTTTCTTATTTGCATCATTACTTCTAATATTTATGTTACTTGTTGGCATTAGCATGTGTGTGGCTAATCAGCATAAATGATGTGTGTTTTTGTTGTTGTTGTTTTACACATTGGCACATCATCACTAATGCAGTCCTGAGTAGTGAATCGTTTCATGGCTCATGAACTTGTGTACACCCCTCTGAAATGCTCAAGCTCAATCCGGATCTTTATGAAATCTTAATCTGCTGTGCCTTAAATAAAACCAACACTGTATGTACAGAGAGGAACAAGGCGGTGTGCTCTCAGGCGGCAGCAATGAAGCTCCTCTGAGAGCCTCGCAAGCACTTCTGTCACCGATATAAATAGTGTAAGCAGTATCATTTAGTCTCCAGAACTGTCTTGCATTTGTGGACAAGAACACGAAAAATATTGATGATTGAGCATTAATACCCTGCTATCATTTCAACATTACACGGCAGCTGTCAACTCCCATATCAACATAATATCTGGAAAGAAACTGTCACATTATTTCAACTATCGGCATGCTGTTAAAAAGTACATTTTTCAAATACCCGATGGTAAATGGTAATGATCCTTTTTTCGGGATAATTATTAATGATAATCAACTCATAGCTGTCCGCTAATCCCACTGATGAATTTCACCTCATCCGCTGGAGAGCAATCTGCATTGATCATCTTTGTGAATGATACACTTCTTGGAAAACCTATGATCCTCAGGCATGGCAGGACCCAGCCTTGTCATGTTACAGCAATCAATGACCTTGATATCGAATACTTTCTAGGAAGCTCATTAGTCAAAAATAAATCAATCGATGTAAGCCACTTATTCATATTGAGTATCTCAATATTTGTGCGCGTGTTATTAGTCAAGATGTCGTGTCATCCTTACCAGCCTTGACCGCGTGATTACGAAGCGGCCGGATTTATAAACTAAGCCTCATATTGTAACTGCATTATTGAATTACATTCATATATCTATGTTTTGCAGCATAAGAAATAGCATGAAAAATCACCTTGCTGTGATTTGTAGTACTTTGTTATACTGTAATCCATGCAGCTGGGGAGGAGGGGTCCGCATGAAAAATTCCTGCGCAGATTATCACCCACTTCAGTCGACTAATTGCTTGCAGGTGAATGTTCTAATTGAGTCACAACAGTCCTAAGGCAATTTTCACCAAATCATTGCGCTCATGAATATAATATACCATCTCAGATATTAAAAACAACTCAGAGTGCCAACAGGATCTATCAAACTCAGTCAAGCCTCAATCCAATTCTCCACACCCCAGGATCACTCATCAATTTGGAGTGTTTAGAAAGTGAACACACTCTTCACACACACACACACACACACACACACACACACACACACACACACACACACACACACACACACACACACACACAAGTGCTATTGTGATTTTTCTCCACACGCTTAAGTTAGAAGTCCAGGGTAATTACAGCTACAATTTTTTTTTTTACATTTTTTGGCTCTCTATTCCTTCATTGATGGAGACTGTACGGTAGAAAAATTTTCAGTGTGTTGCCTACATATGGAAAATGACAGCTGGGTTGGCAGGCAGATCAGAGTTTTGTCCCGTGGAAAGCATGACACAAAAATTGCCGCAAAAAAAAACTAAAATACAAAACTCTCACTGATGGATAATTATGATGGCTGCAGGGGATTGTGTCTTTCATTTTGCTATTAGTGTATTTCTGTGAATACATGGATATAAAAAAAAAATCAATCATTAGTACCCAATATAAACCTGCTAAGAATAGACTATTGAATTCTAACTCATCTCCGGTAGGATAGACGCTCTTCCCCCCCCCCCCCCCCCAATGTGTCATATTTGTCATAATGAACGCATTAAACCTGGAAACAATAAAAAAAAGTTACAATCCTATTTGAGAAAGATTTTTTTTTTTTTATGTAAAATATGTAGAAATGTTCCTGCAGGAATATTTACATGCCAACGTCGGACAATTCATCGTGGCGTCACTGTGGGAAATGGCCAAAACTGTGCCACACAGGAGTTACTTTTCCTTCCCTGTCGATAAGATCTGAGACATGACCATGACCAATCATTTACCCAAGAATAACTGTATTTTCTCCTCCAAAGACAAAAGACAGATGTTGGTGGGTGTTTTTGACCGGTGTATTTTCTGACAGGGGACAGTTTTATGTCTCTGCCCTACTTCTGCCAACATTGCTTTTATGATATTGACCATTAATGACCATGATATTGAATTATCATACTGATGCTCTCATATTTTCCACGGCGATATGTCCTGCTGTGGTATCAGATAATAACTATTCTGAAGCTGTGTGATTTTTGAACCCCGTCAAGTTCCTCTGTTATGCGGGACTCTCTCCGAAGGTTTTTCTCTCACTACAACAGCTTAGCCGTGACTAATGCTAAAACACACTTTTATAGTAAGATCTGATCTATGGCCTCAGGATACGCATATAATCCCAACCCGAGTTCTCGAAAGACGCCGGTGGAGAAGGTTTAAACAAGAAAGTTGTCAGGCGGCTCCTGCTGGGTCAGTATTTGTGCTTCAGTGGGCTGTTTTTTTGGAGTGAGGCTGAGGCCGGAGTAATACACAGGACCACAAGCAGGGAGCAGACAGGCTGCACCCTTTCAAGACAGACAATGTGAGTCAGCTATCTGACTTCATCAAACACGGCTTGACAATAAACCCCCAGAATACAGGAGGTTTTTATATATATATATATATATATATATAATTTTTTTTTTTTTTTATTTCCCCAAGGCGACTTGCAGAAGTTGCTGACGGTCTCATACCGTCCAATATCTCTCTCTCTCTCTCTGTGGCATTCATATGTCACTCCATCCTGTGTACTTTGGCTCAGATGGCAACCCCATGTGACAACTGCTCTCATGTTTAAGGTCTCACATATACAGTGTTGCCAGTGGAACCCCACTGAGCTGCATGTGTACCCACACGTTTCCCCCCCCCACACACACACACGCTAAATCATGCTGCTTTGCACATCAGTGATAGTAACAGACAGTGGCTGCAAAATGTCTGACGCCTCGGCGGTCCGAGATCAATCAAGGGGAATGTAGGCGATAAGGAGAAGCTTCATGTTTGCCCTGGTAGTAAAAGAGGATTCACAAAAAAAAAAAAAAAAAAACAACAACAAAAAAACCAAGCCTGTGGTTCAGGAAATGCCAGTGGAGACATATTTATATTATTATTATTATTATTATTGAGTAGGGCTGGGCAATTAAACAAAGATGCTACCAACCACACCAATATTTTGAATGACTTCATCTTGCAGATATCAGTTAATTTGGTTTAAACTTAACCCAGTATGTGTTTGTGAGTGTGTGTGTGTGTGTGTGTGCGCGTGCATGTGTGTGTTCATGAACTACCCCCCATGGCTTAATTTAAAATAATGTTTGCTTATAATAACTTTTCCACGTGAACTTTTTTCCAAAGGATTTATCATTTCAAGCAATTTATGCTTTGAATATGTTTGAAATATAGAACAGCCATCTTTTATGTGTGTGTTTTTTTTTACATCGCATGTTCAATTATCTACCTATCTCACTTTCTACTTTTGCTGCACTGCCACTGGAGATTATATATATATATATACATACACACACACACACACACACACACACACACACACACACACACACAAAGTGCTGCTAAGTGCTTAGGAATCTTAAATTACATACATTTGAGAATTTTTGAAATAACTAACATTGATTTGAAGTATTACGGGCCAGCCCTTTTACTTAGATAATTTTACACACATACAATGCTTTATGAAAGGTATTCAGATGATCTGAAAACTGTAGTAGAAAGAAAATTAATTGTCAACATCACACAATGTGAGCAGATTGAATGAATAAAGGGGGATAGTAAACTGAATCTGGCTGCTGTAAGTCTGAGCAAATAGTTTCTGAATTATTAGATTTAAAAAATAATTTGACAGTATGCTACACACACACACACACACACACACACACACGACTTTGCAAAGTCTAAAATGTAAGTTATTTTGTGATGTGTTCTGTTGCCTAATCTTAAACATCTAAACATTCTTTATCTATTTTGAGATGTGATGTTCATTGTGTGTGCGCACTATTTTACAACTAATTTTTTCAGCTTCTCTCTCTCTTTCTCTCTCTGTGTCTCTGTCTTATTGGCAGCCCTGCATTACCTCCTAAATTCGGATTGAGTTTCTAATTGTCTTTTGTTCGGGTTCAGCCGTTCCCATATTGGTACTCGCATTAATGTCTCATATGTTATTGATGCTGACGGGCTACTGTTGCCTTTGTCTTCTTTTTTTTTTTTTACTCCACAGTTACATTCAGTTTTGCTATTTTTGAGGGAGTAAATCAATCCGACTGCAATCCTGTTATTCAGCATGATGGGAGATAGTCCTCTGAAGGCAAAAGAGGCAAAGACATTTTTAAACACACAAAAAATGGATGCCAAAAGGGGGCAACCTGACAAAAAGAAAGAGTTGACAGCGGTCCAGATCTCGTTGCCTAGGGCAACAAAGCAACTGTTACTGTTGAGTGCTGTGAAAGGTCTTGTATCTTTGGCAGATACCTCATTTTAGAATATTTGTTGTGTTTGTTCTACACAGACTCAGCAGTTTTACCTTTGTGACATGATCTTGTAGGCATCTGGAAGATAGCAGTTGATATTCTCCATCTGGAAAGGGTCGGCGTCGCAGATCTTGTCATCTGTTCGTCCATAGTTGGCACTTTCGATCATTATGACATCACTTCCTGGACACCGCAGATCAATGGGGTAACCCTCACAAGACAGCTCTCTTCGTACTAAGCCAAATGGTAGGGCAGCCCGACTAAACCCTGAGGGAGAGAGGAGGGAAAGAGGGAGAAAAAAAGCTCTGTCAGCAGGAGAGAGACTGAGGAGGACATTCAGACAGGAAGTAAAAACCGAACATTAGAGCTGGAGGTGCTGGATTTGAATAAAGATAATTTAGATTACAGTTTACATACCTTGAAATTATAGTTAAAACATGAATCCCACGAGTGGTTAACAATGAACTATGAGCTGGACTACATGGGGATGTGCACAATCTCATTTTGCCTGCACCAGTGGGCTAATCATGACATGCACACGTCTGGTCCTGGAAAACATCAGTAATTGTCTAAAAGTCTAGTTTGTAGGTTGGAGCGTCTGTGGAATTGTGATTTCTTTAAGTTGTTCATCATAAACCAAGAGGCAAAAACACTAATAACCAAATCTGATAATTCATATGACAGTAAAAATATCACTAATTTGATTTGTAATGGATTTTTTTCAACCAAGTGATTGTTCCGTTTCATTTTGATACGGGAACATTGTCAGAGTCTTCTGGTTAACTTGCAATATACTTTTTTTGTGTGTGCGTGTTTTTTCATTTCACCCAAAATGAAAAAGCAAAATGAGCATGCAGTGCTGACTATCAAAGTGGTGTGTGTGTATGTCTGGATTTGCGTGTGTTTGTGTACGAGGATGTCTGCATGTGTGTGTGTGTGTGTGTGTGTGTGTGTGTGTGTGTGCGTGTATGTCTGCATGTTTTGTGTGTATGTGTGTGTGTCTGTCTGTCTGTCAGAAAGAGTGAGGTAGGAAAATAGAAAAGAAATCAATAGTGTGACTTTGTGTTCTGCAAAAGTGAACAATAGCAAAAGCTTAACTTAAAATGAACATAGATAAAGTGTACATATACAAATATAGAATACTTCTGGCTTGAGCAGGTTTATCCTCTTATAACCTGCCAAGTATTATATTAGAGATGAGTGGCATGAAGCTGCTCTTCTGTTGACTAGACCACGAGTGGCACTGAATAACAACTAATACCCAGGCATCCAGTGAAGGCTTGTACCATCTCACTGTACATATATATGTTAATGCAGAGTTTTTTTAATCTAAAAAAGGGAAAGGAAAAAAAAAAAAGCTGTTTAAATTCCTTTACTGTTGCAAGTAGACAAGGAGTTGATTTTCTGGGTTTTTTATTTCCGGTGCGTCGCATTTGACGTTTCTACAACTCTGGAAAACAAGGTAAACCTGAGTATTGTGGGTTGAATTTATGGCCCAGGTGACAAAAATTTGCAAAGGTTCGCGTTCACCCGTTTGTGTTTACATGAATGTAGACCACGGCAGGAGCGTTATGACTGGACAGGATTAAATGCTAAGTAAAGCTGTTGCTAATGCAGAAAAAAAAAAAAAACAGATAGCAAGAGTTTGGGGGTTTTTGGCCAGTCGGACAGGGGCTTTAGTCGCCTATTTCATCCGTTAAAAAAACAACCTGCTTGATAACTGTGATAAAAGAATTTCCAGGTGCAAAAAAGAAAAAAGTTAGTTTCATGCACTTCTTTCACTGCATTTTCTTGGCACCTTGAGATCAATCCATAGTTTATAATTACAAAGCACTCTTTCTTTTTCATGAGTCATCCTGTGAGATTTTTGTTAAGGTGTGTGTGTGTGTGTGTGTGTGTGTGTGTGTGTGTGTGTGTGGCAGCAGTTTACTTAAAAGTCGCTGACTTCAGCTTTGCTAAAGGGCTCAGAGAGTTTATTTTACCTTATTGGATGGTTCATCAATTAACTAGAATTAATCAGACAAATACAATTATCTTTGTCTGATTGAAGGCTACAGACGGAGGAGATAAAAGTCCTGTATTGTGGACGTCACCAGAAACTACGGCGGTGGCATTTGACACAGGGAGATAAATGTCAGTTTGTATTGGTGGATACTCCTCTTGCGCACCAATCGGGTCAAAGTTCGACTTCTACGGCGCTCGGTGAAGAGCTCAGGGTAAATAAAGGCTCTGTCAGTACAGAGGAAGGAAGCTGTCACAGCCCATCAAACCATTCTAGAACTTTACTGGTTTGGGACCATACAATCATTGACAATTTTGTCTTCTCAATTTGCTCCTTTTGAAAATCTTTCTCATGTGACCAACAGGGCATGAGAAGGTAGAGCCTCTCAAATATGATAGGTTTCAGCTATCATTTATTTTTGCTACAATTTTCTCTCTCGGAATCCCTTCAGGTGATAAACAATTTATCGAGAGACGTTGGTTTGGGAGGGGGTAAAAAAGTGGAAAAATGGAAAAAATGACACGTTAGAAACGAGATTTGACAATCAATCCTGAGTTCATGTCAATATAGCCCTGCATAGCTCTGCCAAAAATAAGCCATACAATATGTAGTAAGTCTAAGAACCCATGTAAAACATCAATCAATGCCACATTACCAATCTAACACCTGAACTGTGACTTGAACGGGCAAATGTGCAATGGAAAGAAGTTTTTTTCAATCGATTGTCTTATGTGAGGTACGCTGACGCCTTTAAAAAATATAATCCCACATACAGTATGAACATGGGATTAGTCCTGCCTGTGTGTTCCTGTTTGTGAGCAGGATATAAGAGCTCGTGGATGAAATTAGAAATTTTGGTAAGAACTGGTTAACTTTTTGAGGTGACCTGGATCAAAATGTAGTTCCTGCGTCTTCCAGATTGTTCCAGGCCACTGAAAAGAAGTTGTGGTAATTTTCCGGACGTGTTATGTACAAAGAAAATTCCTTGAGTCCAAGAAAAATGGTTGGGAGAAGAACATTTCGTTTTCATCTTGACTCTGGATCAGTGAACCAGTGTAAACCCTTATATGGAAAACAAGTACTCTGGATCCAGAACACCTATTTTCCATATAAAGGTCAAGCATATTTTGAGGACATTCATTGTGGCCCCATATTTTAATTAGTGAAATGCTGTAAGTAATAAGCCTCTGGAGATGGTATAGATCGTGTTCTGGATCAGTGAGCCGCAAGACCTATTTTTGGCAGTTGGAAAGAAAGTTTATGAACAGATTTTGATGCTAATATGTTAATATTATGTATCCACATGACCTCTCTGAGAGCTTTCTAGTATATTAAATCCTTTAAATAAATTATATAATTTGTTCTGAATTCTCGCTGGCCTCACTATTTATACATGGATCAATTGGGGGACCAGTGTATGACTGGGTGGGATACATTGGCTCGCACTGTGTGGCCTAATTTGTGGCTGGAAGTGATCTGGTTCTAGCTCTGAGTTTGATCTACAACTCTAAAGCCAAACCCACTGATGCTCTGAGTCACAGGAATACTGCTAAAACATTTAAATCACTCGATTGAGCCTTTAAAAATCTCGACTTCTGGTTTTATGATGTCAAACTGATGTAGTCATTCTCCTTAAGTAGAAAAACAGGCTGGAGATGCATGTGTGTGAGCTCGAATACTATGATGACTCAACCATGCTTATGATATTCCCTGTAATGATGGTATAATTTGGAATTTGAAAAAAAATGACTGCCCTCTAAGCTCACTTAACTCCCTCGCTTGTGTTTGTGCATCACGGTCCAAACACATGGTCATACACAACCTCCAAAAAGCCTCTCTACATTGATTTGGCCCAAGGCTGAACTACTTTCTCACCCTGGTGCTGGATGGTATTTTTGGTACAGGGTAGATGAGTGACGCCGACAGCTCAATGCGAGGACAACCAATAAACCAGCGAACACATTTCAGCTCAATAAATGTGAATCTTTATTTGAATGTCTACAATGTCTGATATCAATAAATGTTGGTTTGCATCATCCCCCCCCCCCCCTTTCCTCTCTACAGCCAAAATTGCTGGGTAAATATCTACAAATACAAATTTCCCATTGCGGCGTGTGTGTGATCATGCAAAGTAATTCAACTACGATGTTCATATAAACATCAGTCAAAACAGAGGTAATTTAAATTACTCCGCTGACAAAAAACACAACACAAAAAAAACAGATTGTTTTGTACAAGTTATTCTATATCATATAATGGAGTTGGCTTTATGTGCCAATAATTCAAGTCGGTGTTTTCATACGGATAATATGAAGATGCCACTGCAACATCAATCTTGCTCTGGCGTGACTATGTATTGCAATTACACGGAATAAATATGATCACCGACAATCTCACATAAACATAATTCAATGTTTTACTGTCTCACTTAACGAAATAATTATTCAAATGAGACTGAAAAATAATAATTATTGTGTTTATGCTATCATTAGCATAATTATTCAGGGCTGTCATGATATGAACATTATTTACTCTCCATATGCATGTCAGTACTATCAATATATGTTGAAATGTTGGCACTCCTTCCTCTGTTTGTTTTGCATTCCTGATCTTGTGAGAGCTGAATGGTTTACTGGAGCAGCTGAGCACTTGTTGAAATCTTGTGTGTTTCTTGGGTCTTGTGTTTTTTACTGGTCTGCTTCGGAAAAGAGGCTGCTGAGCCAACAAAATGGCGCCGCACATGCATTGGGTGCAAACACTGAGCCGCGTGATCCCAACTCAGAGTCATTTTTAGTTGTGTTTATTTTAGGTTGTCAGACATACACACACACACACACACACATGCTCAGGATTCCTTCTCATTTCAGCATCCTCTCCTTTGCAGGTAGTGCACTCTTCACACACCCTCGACACAATAGAAGATGTTACTACTAGCTTTCATTCGGTGATAGTGTGAGGGTAAGGAAAAGGTTGAGAGATGCCTATCACTCAAACACTTAAAGGGAGAGGTTTTACATAATCGGAACCTATTAAACCACAAGATGCCAAAGGATTAAGGAATAATCAGAACAATATGATGCGGAATGGCAACGTAGTGCCACTGAGACATAACTGGCCCGATCCTTATCTTGGTCTTGTTGACATGCTGCCTAATCAGGCATTCTCGTTGGCCACCCACCACCACTAGAAAAGCATCTAAGTTCCTCTTCATCAGCTATGTAGCGAGAACTGATCATTGCTTTGTGATCATGCCAGTAAAATGATATCTTTAAATATATTCACGACCAAAAAATGGAAAAAAAAAACTGAATAAATAGTTATTTGTCTCCTTTTTAAGCTCACTCAACCTTTTGACGTCTGCTAATAGTACGTGTTGTTATAACATGCTAGTAATTGATGTTTATTGCCGCAAAGGACCTCTATTTCCATGGGTTATGGCCCTTTATTACACCAACAAGGGACCTCTGTTTAAAGCTTCCCAAGCTGACATTTACTACTATGTGTAACCTTTGCAATGACATGAGGCAGCTAAAGAACTGTGAGAAACTTCCATATGTGTGTGTGTGTGTGTGGGGGGGGGGGGGGGGGTCCCATTATGCACAGTCTCTTTGGTGCTATCATATAATCTTTTTTTTTTTTTTTTTGCCCACAGATGAAACAAATCAATTGGAAAGTGACCATCTGTTAGGATATGAGTGTCACAGAACCAAGGAGGATGAGCAAAAATGTCTATATCACAGGAAGAAGGAGCCATTAGGATCTTCATCAGCCATGTGGAAACCTTGAACCGTGTAGTCCCACTACGAGCGTCCACAAATCAAAAGTATCTCAGGCATGAATATTTTCTCACTTGAATTTGTTAATATGTAAAAATACAATAAAAAGGACAACACAACCCTTCTTGGGATTCAGGAAAGGTACTCTGACAGCCACATCTGTTCTTGCCCACCTGAGTATTTGATGAATTGTGTTTGATCTTAAATCGGATGAGCGTGCCAAGAAATGTGTAATTAGCGTTAAGAAACGCCCAAATAAACCCATATAAGGACCAACAAACCATCTGACAGGTTAAGTTAAACTGAGATAAAAGAAGAAAAAGGTGGGAAGGAAAATGCCAATGAAGATATATACAAAAAAATTACAATTACAATTTATAATTTACATGTACAATTCCATGTTTTCACCTAATGTAACATACTGACATTACCGTTTGCGTAGCCTCCTAAATGGTGATGAACATCCAAGATTAGGCTACTGTTGGAGCCAAGTACCCTTTTTTTAAAAATATTTAAGTGTTTCCCCCTAGAGGTGTTTTTTGGGAAAATGATTCAGGCTGCGATGCCTTTAATTTAGAACCAGTGTACGTTTGAAGGAGGAAAACGCCGCCAAACGTGCCCCCCCCCCCCCCCGTTTAAAAAAACTCCTGAAGCTTGACAGCTGAACGTGTTTGATCATGTTCTGATTGAGGAACTTTTTCTTGCCTTGACACCAACTTAGATGCATGCATCCAAGGTGGTTTTGTTCACTTTATGAAGGAAGTCACACTTCCTCATACACTCTCACATTACATGCAAACTCAGAGAAAGACGGCGACAACAAAACCCCGCATGGAAGCGCATCCACAAACCGAGAGCAACCGTGAGTAGCCTGCATGAGGAGAGATTTACTGAAAGTGTGGAGAGCTGTCCCCAATAGCAGCTTCTGTAGCTTATTTGAACTTTAGAGAGCAGCTGCTAAAGTTACTGAGTTCCGCCGGTAGTGATCACTTCTACAACATACAATCTGAGCAGATTAATCAGCCAAACAGATTTATCGATATCATCTGTGCGTATGATTACTTCATTGCATGTCGCTCTGAAACAGCTGCATGTCGAATGAATAAAACACAAAAAAAGTCTCATTCAGTTCAGAAAACGATATTCTACTGACATGTTTTATCAGCATAAACAACCACTGACAGGCATTTTATCAGGCCTACATTGGATCCAGTAAATACTTTTGGTATTAACCCTTTGTATTTTGAGTTTCCAGAGATAGTTCAGGGGCGAAGCAGCGGCTGATCAAAAAGCCCATTCAGCCACTTACCGCAGCCATCATTGTGACCAGAGCACAAAAGATCTCCAGATTATTTTGATGTGAAACCAGATAATTTTTCTGTCGAGAGCCAACGAGAAGTGTGACAGGGACGCTCCCGATGCTTGTCGTCTACCGTTAACACATTCCTTTGATTTTCCTCGCCGTTCTGATGAGAGCGTAACAGCTGCTTGCAAATGAGCTAGCATCTCTGCCTGGCTTGCTATTATTCTGCACTCTGGAGCCAACAAGGTCGCTTGCTAAGGGGGATTTTGGGTGAAAAGAAAAGTGTGGCCTGTAGCATTAGCTCGGAGCAACAGGAAACTCAGCTTGAGTCCCCCAGGTTTTGCCACGCCACCCCCCCAACCCCCCTACACCACATGGTACAAGCGAAGGAAGTCCATGACGGAAAAGAAACCTTAAAGTCAAGACTCTTCCCACAGTGCTGATAATCCAGAGATATTCTTTACAACAGCATGTATTCTTAAGAAGTCAGGTCCACACAGGGGTGGAGAAGAAAGAAAATATTGCATATATCCTGCAAACAGCAGGGTACAAGCTAGACCGCTGACTCTGTGTTCCCATTGTTAAAAAAAAAAAAAGACACAACTGGTTTGACAGATATTAACATTATTTTGAATTTATTCACATTCATTTCAGAATGTGTTGCACTTTTTTTTTTTTGGTCCACAGTGTGCTGAAAGCTTAAGGTAACAAACAACTGTCACTAATGTAGGATTTCTCTCGAGCCCCTTTTACCTGGAATACTGAGCTCTTATTACCCTTCAACACAAAGAGAGAATACGCTGATATATCCATTTAGATATCAGTGAGAACTTACATCTGCTAATTTCATCTTTTACAGTGCAAAGATGAAAAAGAATTAGCAGGTATTTGAGCGTGATCTTGCTTGAAAATCTTTTAAAAGTCAACTCTGAATCCATCAAAAAGCGCCAAAGCCTATGAAATAATGTGGTGCTAAAATATGTGTGTAACTGGTTAATGTGTATGTCTTTGAAATGCACAGGGAGAGGGAGAGAGAAAAAGAACGATATTTGGAGAAGAAGAAGAGGTAGAGGCAAAGAGCAGCAGGGGAACGAGCATTCCAACCTCATTTGTATTCTCCACCATCCAACTCACTCCAGTTCATTTACATCTCTGCTACTTCCATAGCAACAGCAGGGGGGCTATCAGGAGCATCTTTGATATAGGTACAGGACTCTGAAAAGATCTTGTCATTTCTCCCTGAATAGACACCCCCCCCCCCCCCTTTTAGTGTTAAGGTGGGCTTCTTTAAACATTTACCCTGTGAGAGACTTGTTACATTGACTCTATTCCTCATCTCCACATAAGGCACACAGGAAATGCCATCAATACACTTAAGAGAAATCTGATTCTGTGCATCTCTGCACTTGACGGTTTTGATACTGTCAGAGACAACTTGGCCTCAAAACCAAGAAAAGTTGATGTTTTGTTTCTGTTCCAAACTCAAAAAAGGAATCAAGTGCTGCCAGCAGACAAAATGAAAATGTAGTGTACCGGCAGGAAAAACCTAAATCAAAACACAGCCTCATCAAATCCATGTACACTTGTATCTAAATCAACCTTTAGGCCTAATTAAGCTCAATGGGGCTCATCAAGGTCATAAATCCCCTTTTTTCATAAAGCATTATTGACTTCACATCATCTGCACATGTCGGCTGACTGCACTCGCACAAGCACACAATGTCATCTCACTGTCTAATATCGGAAAGCCCTGGGGCCAGGCGCTGTGTGTGTGTGTGTGTGTGTGTGTGTGTGTGTGTGTGTGTGGTGTGTGTGAAGGGGTGAGTGCTTTTTAGGTCATAGAAAAAAAAATTAAAAAAGCAAGGACATCTACTTGTAATGAAATGGCTGCGATGACCATCGAACAGTAAACTTTGGTCCCTTATAAACGTGTACAGGTAGATGTGGACCTTCATATGGAGCATGTCAATGTTAGGCCAAGGATTGCTTTAGCAGGCAAGGTAAAATTTAAAACATTAAAATCTAATAAAAATGTATTTAAATATTTAAGAGGTGACTCATTAAAAGCACACATCAGCCTTTTAATATGGTGGTTTAAATTGTGCAAAACTGATGCAAGGATACTGGCTCTTTACATGTATATATTTTTTGTATCTAATTAGTACTGGATTGATCCTCTGAGTCACTGCTGAGAGACAAGTGATGGTGGTCAGTTCCCTCGATTAGAGTAACAGCAGCTATTTTGGTCCTCATTACTCAGCTTTCTCGCTGATGATATTATACATTAAATCAAATTCGTTTAAATGTAAAATGGACATCTGTCATATTTCGCCAAAGATCTTTCAAACTGGATTTGCTTTGTTAGTCACTTCTTGCTCCCGTCTATATCATCTCCACAGTTTCTCCACTACAAATGATGAAAAAAAAAAATGGACTCATTATACATTGGGTAGCCCAGACTTCCCTCGCTGCTCCAATGAAGCGTTTGATGCCACTTGATTCAATAAGGAAGCATTTCCCAATGGGTCACCAGCAGCGGTACACACAAATGAGGAGGGTCCATCTGCTTGGTTTGCATTCCCAAAGTGCGCTTCCTCAAGCAGATCACGGCAGTGGTTCCTTTTCCTGAGACTAGACACTCATGTGTATGCATTTGTGCCACATTATTCAGCTAGTGTTTCAACTGACCCCCACCTGGCATTTAAATCCCCTGACCAACTGGGTAGTCATGCCCTGATGACACGACTGCTGCCCCATCTGAATTCTTTATGCACCTCTTATTCAGACTAGACTCGCAGCCTTTTAGGTTAGATGGATTGTTGTATCATAAATTTTATATATATATATATATATATATATATATATATATATATATATATATATATATATATATATATATATATATATATATATATATATATGACATACACTGTTTTACTCAGATACACCAGTCTCCTAGGCTTTTGTTGCATGACAGGACTCACTCAAGGTTATGCACACCCACAAACTACTCTTCTAAAAACAATTGTATTTTTCTCCCGCAGTTCAAGGATTCCATCTCATAATACTTCAAGAGAGAGCCGGCCAAGCAAAAATTGAATTTTACTCTAGTTTCAATTCATCAAGGATTTCTCGGCTGCTTTTCATTATAATTCAGAGGGAGAATATTATCTTGATGACCTTCAATCTGCTGCATTTTACCTCCAGTGAGCTGATTCTTAAAATGTTCAAAAGACGATTCATCCCAAACAATTTTTTTTTTCCAGAAACTTACCTTAGAAATTCACCTAATTAAATCCAAAGCTGTTTTGTCATTTAAAATATGAACAATATCTATGTAGTACAAGTGCGAAAGGCCAACTCCCAGGCTTTGGTTGCATTTTTCTAATTTTGTGCTATTTGTGTGACAGAAATGCCATCAAGACACCCACTTGCTCACTGCAGTCCCATTCCCATGTAATTGTCAAACTAATGTTAAATTGAAGAAAAAAAAAAAAAAAGGAACATGACGTCAGTGCTGTGAGTTGATCTCCGAAAAAATTAAATCTTCATGAAAAAAACTTTCCATTTCCGAATTCTTGCATTTACTCAAACTCTAAAAAAAAAGGCAGCAAATAAAAAACACACCTTTTTTAATCTAACTTTCCTATTGGGATACTTCAAAACGCACGGGTGGGCATGGTGAAATCAGTTCGACTCATTCAGACATTTGCGTTCTCACTTAAGCTTTCTTCCCTAAAGGTTTCCACTCCTACATCTGTTTCAAGCCTTTAAACTGTCACAGCAGGGGCACTTTGAAGTTCCCACTGAAGGACGTATACGATGTTTTTCTTGCTTATCAGCCTTATTCCTTATTTGCTGGCTATTGTAAAATATTTTAGGGGTGTGCACATACTAAGAAAGAGGAACTGGTGATTAATTGTTGTAAGAGACATTGTTATATACTTCCGGGGGTTGATTCAAAATGACTCATTTCATTTAAAATTGATTTGTAACGTATCCGCGCGGGGTCTTAGGTTGCTGCTTTGTTCAGACCGGTATTTACTTTAGGCACTTAAGAGAACCAAGCCCTTGACATACACACTTTAGGGTCATAATGACTCGTAAGGTCAAAAGCTGAGTCACATGGGGTCAAGTCATCGCGCTCTGCCAGAGAACAAATGGTCTGAGCTGACGTGTTACGTTTGACGGCAAGTGAACCAACACTTCATGACTCCTTATGTCTCAAAGGTGACCTGTAAAAACGGGGCAATGAGCTAAAGCCACAATTATTTTTTTTTGACTGACACAACATTTAGGGTTTGGAGAAGCTTTACAAAGAAGAAAGGGTTACTTTACACAAAATAGGCCAAGACTGAATGTACCAGTGCAACCAGTATGTTAAACAGCTTCCTGAATGGGTGCACAGACTTCCTCCAAAAGCCCCGGTTCTAAATCGTTTATATTTATGGCCGTACTTTCACCACCCCTCGTTTACAGGAGCCTCTCCTGGATTTATAGCTGCTCTAAATCAGCACTGAAAGCAAGAGGACAAAGAGGACTCTACTAAAGGCAAACAGAAATATCTTGCATCTGACTCTTGAGAGTGAACTGTAAAAATCAGTGAAATCATAAGCCTTTAGATATATTATCTTCTCTTAAGAGAACATGCCATTACATGCTCTGCAATCAGTTTTCATTGCGCTACATCCAAACCCAAAAACCCCTCACTCTCCCGTTCTTCAGTCAACATGCCTTTCAACAACATCTTCACAATGAAAATGTGATTACATAGCCCTTGAACACCTGTTTACATCAGCGGTGCAAACTCACATGCTGTTCTCATAAGACCACTTTAGCGCATTCAGTTGTTGCTCGAATCAGGGGATGCAAGCAGGACTAAAATTGCTCATATTGATAAATACATGTAATTCATCGTATGAACTGTACAGCTCACAAAGAAACGGTTCATTCATAAACGTCAGTCTTGTAGAGGAAACAACTGCTGGTAATGAGGGGTGTATAGTAACCCTGCACTCCGTGTCACCCAAAAAAACAATAACAAAAAAAAAAAAAAAAAGTGGCGGTCTAATCACTTTAAAATTCCACAGTGTTACTACGGTAGCGTACAGGAAACCAAGCTAGATTTGCCCTTTGACCAGTTCATTTGTCTGGCACAACGTCTCCATGCTGAGTCCTGTTTGAAATACCATCTACTGGATAATCAAAAACATCCTCCTCATCTTCCCCTTCAAGACGGCACTTCATCAGCAGTACTTATATAGGAGGCATGTCTGCAGTCCTTGAAGGCCACTACACCGACTCTAGCAACCGGTTAAAAAAACAACAACACCACAAACATGAAAGGACTAAAAAGATAGTACTATTTCTGTCCGTGTGAAGGTATCTTTTCTTCAAAAATCATATATTTTCCTCGTTGGAACATAACCTTTGATGTGAAATCTGCCTGACGACCCAAGTTAAACCCAGATTCCACCGAATCTTGAACACATGACGAAAAACAAAACTTTTATAACAAAAGCATGTCCCTGACAAATTGAAGTCTATGTGTAAAAAAGGAAAAAAAAGAAAAAGATGCCCACATACCGCTTGTCATATTTTCCACAGCCATGTCAAAGGCAGCCCGACAAAAAACAAAGCACAAAACACTATGTGTTCCGTGAATAATGGGTCTTTGGTTATAGACAGCACTGAAGATTGATAAGTCATGTTTGTTTTCTCATATTTGAGATTCCGTGAGGAGACTGAATGGGTTATAATAGCATGTTTTATAGATGGTTTGAGATATACTTGTTAGTGGCCCACATGATTCTAACTGGGCAAGAACAAAGTGAGACAAAGCATGACGGTAAAATACGAGGCAGATAGGGACATGTGGATAGATGACTAATCTTGGGTGCCTGAGATCCCACCCAGTGAGGGCCTCATGGGACCTGGGTGAATGCCCATTATCCACAAAGATCAGCGCAGAGATTAATGGGAAAAGGTAGGTTTCACACTAGTCTGAAACTCTGTCACGCTGAACCACTCTCCCTCGTCTGAAAACCAATTAAGGAGCATGTTGAGGCTTCGGTAACATGTAGAGAAGCACAGACCTGCTGTCTTGTGTGAGAACCCTGCAGGACTCATGACTTAATTAAACAAATAGCCATGTCTTATCCAATGAAAAAACAAGACAAACCCTTTGCTTGATGTAAGAGGGTTAAAAAAAAAAAAACAGGTTAGTAACAGAAGTGAGAAGTTAAAAAAAATGAATGACTTCATAAAACACAATTTTTCAGTGTCTGCAACGAAAGAGTGCAACGAGAGTTGAGAGGAGGCATTGTGTTTCCTCTCTGAACTGCTGTATTGGTGTCACGGCCAAAATCTCAGCGTGAGATATCGAAGGCGACCGCAAAACAACAAACTAATGATGCTTCCCAAGGTTATTTCTGCATAAATAACCACAAATAAAAATGCTGAAACAGCAGCTCAAACCCACTGACACCTAACACAGGCCACAAGAATGACAGTAAAAAAAAAAAAAAGTCCCTCAGCAAGGACAGTGAGTAAAAACATGTGAGTTTCTTATATTTTGGGTCAGTGGAACATCGCTCAAACCGCCTCAGTAGTCAGGTGAAAGGAGGGTCTGTGTTTGGGTGGGTGTGTGGGAGGGAGGGAGAGAGGATGTCAGAGCTCCGCCATGCTCTTCTTGCATGACAAACACCAACCTGGGGCCAACTGTGACAAAGCCCTAATCCAGAAAATCCCTCCTTCCTTTGCTGAAAATCCTAATGAGGATTTGAAGTGCTCGGCAGGGAGGAGACCCAGGGGCCGTGGTTACACCTTGCCACTGCTTGCTCTCCCAGTCATTGTTTCCTTATCTCCTTATTGGCCAAGCCTGACTGGCGATGAAAGAGACATGACAGTGTGGCAGGTCTTCGTACACAGACCCCGCGTCTGCCTGGCTCCGTAGGACGCCAGCTTCAACAGTCTGCCACAAACAACCCGGATGACATCAGGTGGGACGAGGAGGAGACTAAACCAACACAAGTTGTTTACTGAAGACAAATGAGACAAAGAGGAAAAATTCGCTTGAGCTGTTTTTTTCTAAAACTGTTTGACGTCTGCTTATAAGTGGTTAATAGATTAAAAACCTGGCATTTATCAGTATGACATATTGACTGCGGACCTGTTCAAAGGAAATGGTTCCTAATACCTTTTCTTACTTGACAGTCGTTTTAGGCGATGTTATGCCATCCAAAGACCACAGCCAGATTTGTGCCAGCTGGTACTGGACAAGCTGCATTTGGAAACATGAGGAAAGGCATCAGCACCTGCAAAAAAACGGGTGATGGATTCGCCACATCCTGAGTTTGTGCGAAAACTAAGGTTTGTACCTTCAGTTTCGCATTCTTTCTCCAAGGGTTAAAATTTCATAAAATTGAGGGAGCATTTTCAAATTGTGCCATTTCTTTTAATCAACATTTCTAATGCAAAACACAATGTGTGTGCTCTTTAAATTGATGGATCTAGCAGCGTTTCACGTTGGGTTTGAATGATGAACTAGAGAATTATGATTTTATCTTTGTAGGATAGCACGCAAAGCAGTCGAGAGGAAGGCCCCCTGGTGGTGAAAATGAAAACCAGATTAGGTGTGCCAAAAAATATAATCTGGATTTTAACTTCAATTTCATCTGTTTGATACATTGCTCTTGCTTTTTGGGACCACTTTCAAAAAAATTTAGATTTACAGGCAAGCAGAGCAAAGTTGCCAAAGACAAATAAATAACCGCATGGCTGGTCATCTTGAACAAGGTTTTTAAAAATGATTCATGGTTCAAAGAAAATGTTAACCAGCGCAAATAGGTGGTGGCACAGCGGTGGGGTGTTGGATCCTGTTCTTACAGGTTCTGGCTCACATTAAGCCCTGAGCTTTTACTTCCAGTAATTACATTTCAGAACACCTTGATTGTCTATTTCACTCCATTCAGTTTGAGATTAAGGCCTTGAGTCTCTTCTCTTTTCCTTTCACATGATACAAAAAGAGGACTTTTAAAGGTGCCCTTCTCTGTTGCCTTGAGAAAGTACTTCAAGTACTTCAATCACTTCAACCTCTGAGAAGAAACAAGAGTTTGGTGTCAGGTTGAATGGAGGCAAAATACATTTTCCTGTGCTTTTTCACACAACTTTTGCCACTGAAACAATTTTAATATCATGACAGTCGATGTTATCCCTTCACCTCACAGGCATAAAGAGCAAATGCCTCATTCTGATGGAAGGAAAACATGCAGCCTGTGCAATCAATGCAAAAAAAGGCCATTGGTATCATTGTTACATAAAATGTCTATGACCTAGTTCACTGCTTTGTTTCTAGTGTACATCAAAAGTCCCATTCGTATTTGAAGTTTCAGTTAATAAAACCACGAATGGCACGCGGCTCTTAACAGGAAAAAAAGTATCAAAATTAGGACCATCAACTGGCAAAGTGATGTGTATTTCGAACGCTGAACACAAGAAGGAGGGTCGCATCAACAAGGGACATGTGACCAACTATACTCCCTACCTTTTGACACAGAAAACTTGCTCTTGTTTCAAATTCTCCTCCCATCTTCTCGTTCCTCTAACAACTTAGGAAAAGACTTGGAAGAGAGCGTGCGGCTGAGCTCTGTTGCCGATACACGACCCTACAGGTCGTGACTAAATATAAAGGTGGAAGACATCTGAGAGTTGACGTAATGAGTCATGAGGGGAAAAAATTGTCTACTTTTACATGCTGCAGAAATATTGATACTGTAATTGTACACAATCACCTGAGTTAATTCAGAGTGCTGGGGTGAAATCCAGAGCAGGGCTGAGGAAAAATGTACAAATTAACAGGATAGTCGAGACATGTCTGCCTGTCATCTGGGATGACAATTATTTTTATTAATTATTCTTATTCAAAACCATTTACATGAGACTCTTCTGACTGGTAATGAAAAAAAAAAGACAGCGTCAAACAACTGATGTCATAAAATACTTCATCAAAACTACAGTTGGTCATCAAGAGGCACTACAGTGGTTCAGTATCTCATTTCAATACTTTAAAAGTGAATAAAACTATTGGAAATGTCCATAGAATTTTTTTTAAATTTTATTTTAAATCATGACGCCAAATAAGGGATAAGATAAATGAGAGCATGTACTACCTCTGGGTGTGTGTTGCTGCAGTATATTACAAAAGAATGGACAGATGTTTTTAATGTAATTGGGTGCAAAAATGGGTCATTCTATAAGAAACAAGCAATAAAAATTGATAAAATAGCAGATTCTGTATCTCGAGGACAGTTCCAGGCCATTTGCCAGTTATAATTATTAGCAGTATTTATTTTTCTGGATGAATTCTGATCCAATTCCATGAGTCCGAAGTGTAAAGAAGACGAAGAGGGAATTTTTTGGAATTCATCATCTTTTAAACATAATGCTCCTGTAGATGTTGGGGATTGTGTTATGAATCTGGAAGACATTTGGAAGTTGGGATGAAAATTGCTCTAATTTCGATGATACTTTGTTTGTTTTCTGTGTCCATGTGGCCTCCTTTGTGGAGCTTTTTGCTCTTTTGGTTTTGGAATCTGTCAAATTTGACTTTTCAACAGTGGAGGTGGGCGGTGACTCAAAGGTGGCCCACCTTGCAGTCAGACAGGCAGGCAGGCAATTCCCTGCTAGGAATGTTAAAGGACTGTCAATTTTAAGACAACAGAGACCGGGGTATCTTGACATTTAACCCAGAGTGTGGCTGGAGCTTCAAAGCCACTGAACTCTCCCCCACCCACAACTCAACACAAGTGCCTTTTGTTAAGCCCTTTCTGTCTGGTCAACGCCCATGTCATTCAAAACCCACACCCAGTTTGTAACAAAAAAAAAACCCCAAAAAAACAATTAGTCTCAATCTACAAAGAAAGATAAACACTGATGACAAAATCTGGGTTTTTTTTCTTGTCCAGTCAAAGAGGACAAGGTCAAACTACATGGACATTGTACATAATCGAAGGTTTTATTTAGCTTCATATGTTGCTACTCCCTAATTGTTATAGGAGTATAGCAAATAACGAAACAGGCCAAAATGGCACTTCAAGAAATCTATACATAAAACTATGTGTAAAATAATCATCAGTTAGTTGGGTTGTGACTGTAAGCAATATCGTAATGAGGCTGTCCATGGGAAAATTACAAATGATAACTCCAGAAAAGTGACACTAATAACATACAACACAGTTAATTCCATGTCATTAGAGTGAGATCCCCTGGCCTATATTCTCTCTCTCTGTCTCTATAAGTGTGTGTATATATTATAAAGTCTGCTGGGGGTTTCATATGCATACAAGCAATCTTTCACTGAAGTGTTAGGACATGAAACAAATAGAGAAAAAGGTCACAGACAGGTATACACGCGGGCACGAGCCCGACTGACCCAGTCGAACGTGGAGGATGAGACACATATAGTTGGAGGTCAGAGAGGGAAAAAACAATCCCCCGCAGCCGAAGTATCAATCTAGGATGTGTGCAGCTCTTCCTTCCACAAATATATAAATAAACAAACAAACAAATAAGGTTTTAAAACAACAACAACACACAAACTGTTTACAACATTCTACTAACCCATTTAATTCAATTATAAAAATGCATTAAAAAGATATTAGACGCAGTTTAATGAAGCATGTTTACTGGGGGATATTGTTTGTAATGAACTGTTTCTGGGCTGATCTCTGAGGCTGAGATGGGAAATGGGAAGGCGTGTGAGGGGGAGGGGAAAGATAACCAACAAGACGGAAAGGTGAATGACATATCAATGACTGTGCAAGTGCACTCCTATTCTCAATTACCAACAGGCAAAAAAGATAGTTTGGAGGTCACGTGATGACAAGGGGCTTCTCAACATATACTTCATAATTCATCTTTAAAAAAAAAAAAGAAAAAAGAAAGCAACATGCACCAAGCAGTAGTGTCCTGTTAAAATGCCTCGCCAGCCTCCTGCCTTCCACACACCCCAGTTCTGAATCCCGTCTGATGAATCAAGAGGTGCAGGAATCACGTACAGAGCCTCTCTGGGGTTGCAACTATCTATCCCTTCTCCCTAAATAGGTTTACTCATATATACCTGAGCCTTGAAATTGCACACCGTTATCAAACACACAGTTTCTTATATTATATATGTTACCAACAAATAAGAAGTACATGTGATTGAGCTTCTGTCAGTTTCTGCATTCACTAAACCCACCGAAGCCTACCGAGACCACACACTCCACTCAGATTTCATACTATATAAAATCCAAGCCAGATGATACCCGAGAAACACATATGGTATCATATATCATTGTCAGTGTGACTTGCTATAGCGTAAATGAAACATCTTGAGAAATCATTAGCATACAAACTTGAATCGATGATCTTGTTGAATTTTGAAAGAATTCATCAAGAAGTAACAGCGAACATTTGGCTAGAGTCTCAACAGTTGGCATGGAGGAACCAAATCTGTAATGGCTTTTCTGATATATTGCACTGAAAAGACGCCAACTTTGGTTTATTCGGGATCCAGTCGTCAAACATGTAAAGTGGTGCACCGCTCTTGCTGTGATTAAACACTAATAAGTACAGGGATACATTTTATGAGATGTAGTTTGGACTCGTAAATCTTGTCATTACGATACAGGCGAGAGTCATTTAATCAAAAGCAAATGATTAAAACACATTTAAGCTTTATACTTTTTTATTTCTTCGAGGTGTGAAATCTGTGTGTGTTGGCCATGAGGAGTGTTTCACAGCGAGGAGTTTACACATAGATCTAACTCTGATGCCGCTGGGAACAACTGGCGCTTTCAAGCAGAAAATCTCAGACAAATCACAATTTACCAACTAATGAAACCACTCAAGATTATCCCCCGTCCGCCTGTGCCCACTGTCCTCAGAGCTGCATTATTTACACATGCACTGTCTCCATGCACTCAGAGGAACAGCTTCAGTGCAAGTTCAAGTTATATATCTAAATAAGACAACAGCGACAAATACTTTATACTACAGATGCACAATAAAAATACGGGTTCCAGATGTACTTACCCTCTGTTGAGTGAACTTGGGCAAGTGTGATGATAAACCAGCACAAGGTGTGTAGTTTCCACAGGGAGCATGCCATGGTGCCTGGTGATGTGGGTCTATGGCAGGTTGCAAAAAAATGATTCTGATTAAAAAAGTCCAAGTCAACTGCTCACAGCGATGCTCATCATTGATCCTCTCACCTGCGGAGCACACCAAGAGAGACATTCAGGCTCAGGGATGAAATTTATTCCACGTGCTGGCTCAGTCGCTGTGTGATTTCACAGAGAAATTCATCCTGTCACACTCTTATCACAAGGTACTTGATACTGCTGCTACATTCCATTGCAGAAATGTGGCAAAACCTTAAGCTGTGAAATGCTACAAACCCATGCAAGCCACCAAATAAGCCCATAAAGTCAATAATCCTGAGAAGGGAAATCCCTTAATGGCTGCTGAATGCTAACAATTTCACTGGCGGGACAGGGAGAACAGGGTGGGATCGGCGCTGTCATCAAACAGATAAAGCCCGCCCTGTCCAGCGTCTCGTGACCTCGCTGCCACTGATTCTAACCTTGTCAGGACTGGATCAAATTAGATTTTCTCTTCTGCAAAGAGAAATTTTTGCAGCATTTTATTTTATTTTGTCATTTGTGTTAAAACTGGCAAAAAAAAAAAATCTGCTTGTGGATGGAAAAAGCAAAATTCTGAGTCAATTCATTAAAATTCCAACAGCATCAAAAAACAAAACAAAACGCTTCAATTAAGCTAGTAGAAGAATTTCTGTAAGTTACTATGTTGCTAGCTAACATTAATAACTGTCAATATTATCTGCAACATTCTAACATTCCTTGCATGGGTTTGTCCCTTTTGTAGATCAGGCAGGAGTGGGCAGTGTTCTCACGGTGATAGTGATGTATTCGTGTGGACAAAAGTCAGAAATGCTTCGTGTGTGTGTGAGTAAAATTTCTGTTCTGTGTTAAAAACAGTCTGCTGTACATATCTAATGAGGTAACTGACACTGATTGTACTTTACTTCCTCTCTGTCCTCATTTTTTGGTCATTGTGAAGTGGTAAGAAAATTCAAATTAAAAGCAAGTTGTAATTTAATCGGTGGATTGTCATTGTATGACAGTAGTTCATAAATGCAGATTACGTCATGTATTTGTGGAAATGTGTGTCTCTTTTGGAGTCTCCAGCTGTTTGGAACCCCTATATTAAGTGCCATAATTATCCATGGTAACAGCTTGGAGAACAAATAAGCTTTCAATCCTGTTATAGTATTTTGGGGTTGCATTAACTACTAGATCAATGGATAAATGCTATAATAATAGAGGATATACTATCTTATTAGTAAAAGTCGGACATTATTTTAACAAGGAGCTATTTACATAGCAATTAACATCAAACATGAGGCTGTACATCTGTTTTTAGCAGGCGCTGACAGATTTACGTGAGTCCATTTGAAAGCAACTACATGATAGTTTCCTCAGTATCAGTCTCTGCTTGTGGCATTTTAGTTAGTTATTATCTATTTATTTTACTTCTGCAGAAGTCAAGAAGTAACAGTCCTCTTTCCACCCCCGCGTCGGAGCCAAACAAACAAATAAACACTACAGAGCAAATGGTCACTTCTCTCTGTTGTGACTGACTACAAACTTATCTCTCCTGCCCCCCCCCCCCCTTCCCTCACATCTCTCACAAAACCCATCCTCATCCGTACCTGCTCCACTAGTCTTCGTTTATTTGAATGTTTGTTTTTGCTCTCTTTCGCTACAAAACCAAATGGCCTCCTCCCTGTCATGGATACAGTTTTGGGGGCTTCGTAGGGTGAAACCTAATACCTACCTGCGCGCCCAGGCATGCGTTTCACACTACTAACGGCTCCCTTTTGTCCGTGTGTTTACACTACTGGGTTAAGCTCAGTCCTCACACTCCCATGAACCATTAGCACATTCACCATGGGATATGGCATCACTCAGGCAACAAGGCACATAGGAACCCATTAGAAACTGTTTTTTTTTCCCTCTTTTTTTTTTTTTTTTTTTTAGCAGATTCAAAAACAGCATTCCACTTGTGTGTGTGTCATTATTTGTGCCCGTGTCATTATTTGTGCCCAGAGACTGCAGTTGTTCATTACGACCGAACGTTCTCTATCCTACCGGCACAGCAAACAGCACAAGTAAAAAAGATGGCGAGGAATTCTGTTTGTCATGTACAGTCAGAGCTGCACAGATCAGCTTCGTCTGGCTTCCCCTCACTGGAGAATATCCACTGACTGAAGAGGCTTTGATCTATTTTGTCTGAGTTCTCAGACAGAGTAATAATTCATCACTGTGAAAACATGTGGAGCGCACACATTAGCCAACAAAGTTATAATTAAGCCTGCCATAATCAGCTCATCTAGGATGACATTATGCCTCACCTGAGACCTCTAATTTTAGAGCCATTTAAAAGAGGTTAACAGGAGCATAGCACACGCAGCCACCATGTATTTAAGATCAATGGAATAATATGCAGCCGCAAGATTCAACAAAGGAAAGTTGATGGAGTCAAAGGGATTGTAACAAAACTTACCCTTGTTTTTCTTTCTTTTCTTTTTTTTTGGCTGACCAATGCACGAGGCAGTGATTAGATTTATCAGGGAAAAGCCGACTGTTGTTTAATCAGCCTATCCTCGAGGTTCTTAAAGTGTAACGAGGCTTTAAGCAGACTGTCTGCACAATAAAGCTGTATAGAGAGGCTTAGGGATCCGGAAACATGTACGCAAAGTCTTAGCTCTTACTGTTTAGTCTACTTAGTGATATTGATAATACTTTGCTCTCACACAAAATGTCCTGTAAAAAAGTGGACATTTAAAATGAAAATGTAAATATTTTTGATGTTGTACTTTTCGAAAGTTGAACTAACATACCTAGATGATTCAGTTGGGGTCAATCTACTCAAGCATGTATACGCATCAATCTGCCCCATACTGGCTTAGGCGCTCTGGACATGTTCCCAAGGTCTCGCTGCCATATTTAACCCAGAAGTCAAGGAGTCATGGCGAGTGTTATAGGTAAAAAACAGGGTCGCCACTTGCTAGTTTGGTATGTGACATGAAAGGTCTGATAAAAGTCTGATTGCAACCAGCTGTGAGGGGGCTTACCATCGTTCTAGAGGTGGCCATACTTTCATCAATCAATTAATCAATCAATCAATCATTCAATCAATCAATCATTTCCTGGTTCGTGTACACTTGTGCAAGAACTTCCTGCCTTCTGAAGTTCTTTTTTGCAAAGGCACTGTCGCCGTATGCTACTACATCATGAAACAATGATTATGGTTTTATACACTGTTCACAATAACCCAGTTTCTCCAATTTGTTTTTAAACAAAAAAGTTTACATGGCCATCAAATCGGAGAAATATAGCAGGACATTGGGTGTTAATTGTTTTTAACACCAAATTTTGCAGCGCACATTGACACACTCTCACTTTCACTTATAGTGTTAAATGAAATTTCCCTCTCACACAAGAGTTCTTATTCATTTTGCCACCACCATCCTAAGCTTTATCTGTTATACCTAATACGGTCCCACTTTGCATCTGGCTCACGCTTGGACCTCTACAGAGCTTACAAAGAATCCCAACTTGACAAATTGAGGTGAAATGTGTCTCAGTAAGGTGTAGGTCAAAATGAATCCTTAGTCTATACATGTGTCAAGTCTTACTTTTAAAATTGATGCTACTTGGCTCATGACACAAGTCAGATAACTGGGTTACGCTGTTTACAAGGCAGGAGCTGTATTTCCTAACTCTAGTTAGAATGGAATGCATGTTAACACGAGGATTTTCCCTTCACAGTTGAGATTAATGCTCTGCATTAAAAGCTTAACCCCAAACTTGTCTTAACCTATCTGAAGAACACTTGGAAGCCTTCTGTCAAATCACACTGCCTTCATCACCCTCAAACTATTATCTCCCCTTAATTTATTCCTCAACTTAGCTTCCATTAATAACGCACACCTGAGCATCATATTAATCACTTCTGAAGTAGGTTAAATGTTGTGTGTGTCTTTGGTGGCTGTGGAAGCTCATGTTTACATTTGAAAACATTCTATTTTAAGTTTCAAGCCGACATAGCGGTGCTGAATCAATATGATTATTCTGGCTTCCCTGTCATCGTTGCTTAGTGTGAAAAATGAGGCAGCGTGCTCAACATACCCACAGTGTCAGTATGGGAAGACAAAGACAAGATGCCTTTAAACAGTTTTGCCTCCGAGGCAGTCGAGCCCCCCTGCTACGAAAAATAAAGCATCATGTATATCCCTAGTACAAGGGGATGGATGTTCTGTAAATTGATGATAACAGTCCTATACTTAATATATTTTGTATCATGCTGTGAGTATTTAACATGCCGAGACACCAAAGGCACAGACTGGAGGGAGACTGCTTGACTGCCGTTCTCCTCATTAGACGTGCTGAGGTCTCCCCTCTCAGCTGGGGGTTTCTTTTCTCTCTGCACCTTGTAGCAGGCAAACCGCTAGTGATCATACCTTGACTGTTTGCTTAAATAGCCCCCCCTAACAACAACACACCCCAGCTCTGATGTGATCTCAAAACAGCATCTGCAACAGCGTGTTGTGGCGGTGAGGAGGGACGGACAGATGACGATCATCATCAACGTGTCTTCTTGTAATTCATGATCAAGGCGATGTTCTATGATTGTTAAGCACAGATTGCTAAAAATGTCAACAGGCATCACACTGCTTTTTCCTCAATATAAAGTCATTGCAGACAGATGTTTAAGTATTCTGAGAAATGGAGAAGCCATGGGGGTGTGTGTGCCCAGAGGCTTTAGACATATGTGCACTTGATGTATTTGCAATACAACAGAATGCTTTATAATCAACAGCTTAGAGACAAAATTGTGAATTGCAGCAGCTCAGTTGGTCTTTTATAGAACAAAAAAGGGGGGGAAAAAAATAAAGGCTTGGGAGGAAGGGGGTTATTAGATGGGACGGGAGGAGGGCTGATTGAAAAGGGCAGTTTGAAATTTGAATGGAACGGGGGTCTGAAAACAAGAGGCAGATGTGAAAGAATGCCTGGCTTCTCCTAAACAAAGCTCCTGGTTGTCCCTCTCTAGCTGTTAGAGGGCCACAGGAGAATAGAAGAAGAGTTGGGCTTTTCTATTAAAGGAGGTCTGGAAGAATCAGGAGGCGGGAAGGAGGGGGGGCTCCCTGAATAAAGAACTCGAGTGGGGGAGGGGGACTCAAGTTACAATAAAAGATTGACAGCTTGCAAGTCTTGCTTGACCCTTGAATTAGCCCCAAAGCTTTCAACCAACCTCCAGAAAGAGTTGGGATGTTAATTGTCAGTGAACATCACAGGGATGCAAAGGACGGGAAATATGAGGCTGGATTCACTGAAATGTAAATCAGAGCCAACAGACCACCACATGTTGAATGGTGGTGGTGCTGGTGGGGGCACATTTGGTTTCTATTGGGTCTTACCAACAGCATCCTCATACATGAATTCATGTATACTGTAAGACCCCTCTTATCTCTCTTTCTCTTACCCACTTTGAGGGGAAAAACTGAAATACCTGGGGACACACAGCCAAGACGCAGAACACTCAGCCACTGCTTTGGAATAAATATATTCCCAAAAGAGATTGTGTTCCTGCTTTGACATCGGTGAAGATGTACAATTTGCAAGAGTAAAATCAGAAAATTCGCAATCCAGAGGAAAAGAGATTGAGGCTGGTGATCGGATGAGCCTGGAGCCCCACTGAGCCAGATATGGGGCAGGCAGGAATCAGGAGCTGACCCCTCTGCTGTGGGAATGATTGAGAGCAACATAGGAATAGAGGAGCTGAATGACACCCAACCAAACAGTGTGTGACTGCCGGTGCCCCCGAACGACGGCCCTTACCCTGACATAAGTGCATCCAGAGAAATACCAGGTCAAACATGCATGCTGCGCAACAGGACAGCTACTTCAGGGGAGGGTGAGGAAGGAGGGGTTATGTAGGAGGTTGGGGGGGGGGTGTGAAGGAGAAAACAAAGGAAAGCAGAAAAACAAAGGAGTTTTTCTAGTTGGGGCTTTTCTTTTTGAGCTATGACTCAACATAGAAATATGACCATGGATGTGTGATGAGGAACTTTTCTAGTTAGACTAAAATTAAACGATCATTTTTCAGGGACTATATTTCCAGTTTTATTATCTGAGAGTACATAAAAATAATTGCTTTTCAATCTGCAAATCATAAAGTTTGAATTTAAATCATTAGCTACACTTCCATAGGAAAATACAGTAGCATGCGAGTGCCAGAGCGTGTCACATAACCGCGGTGCTTGTCATGCTTATAGCTCTTAACGTTTGTATCATTCATCATTTTTACGAGCCACACAATTAATCGATTAGAATACTCCCCGCTGATCAGGACATATGGCTACTAAATAAAGCAATCACAAGCCCAAGCCTGGAACACACTCATCAATACGTTTATGGCAGCAGCACTGTCGAAAACAAATGTGATGTGAGATGAGGAAAAGAAATTTAATTCAGGAATATTTTGAAAAGTGGGGGCAACATGGCTCGGAGGAAGAGCGGCAGTCTCACAACCCAAGGGTCGCTAGTTCTATCCTCATTTCCCCCAGTGACCATGTCTACGTATCATTAAGCAAGATATTGAGCCCCTGATTGCTCCTGATGGCCCTGCGACGAACTGGCGACCCGTCCAGGGTGAACCCCGCCTCTCGCCCAATGTCAGCTAGGATAGGCTCAAGCCCCCGTGAGCGTTAATGGATAAGCTGTGTAGAAAATGGATGGATGAATAGTTTTAAAACTGTCAGTAATACTGCTCTCCCGTGTTATTGTCTGACTGAGTCTCCACTAGCTCAGTGCTACATTGCCCTCTGTCTGAATATATATCATATCCATAGCCTCATAATCACTTTAGCAATGCAACAAAATCCTATTAGTGCTGAAAGATACCTACACCTGTCTGTCCACATGGATTATAGCCAGATGATTTGCCACGGTAACAAAGTTTTAATACAGGTTCCATACATTTTTAGTTGTAATTTTGATGTTTTACCGGGAAGTGAAGTGGATTATCTCGAATGAAATTTCAAAATGCCATTTCCACTTGCTGATAGCACAAAACTATTCCTTTCAGGTCTGCTGAGATAAGAATGATTCAGTCTGGACCGTTAAATGGTGTCTTTGCCAAATGTTCCTCCGCTTAGGAATTAATAGGCTGACATTAATACAGCAAGATAAATAGGAAGGTCAGGAATGGAAGCCCCGCCATTACATGGGCATCTCATGGTGATAGTAGCTGCCAGTCAAGTCCAATAGGTCCTTGACACAGCAGGATTCACCTTGAAATACACAGAATGCAAGCAATATGTCATGAATACACCCCTCTCCTGTCCAGAAATCCAATCCAATTAGTATGTGCACATAAATACTTTTTAGGGTTGTTGCTCAGAGAGTACATTAGGACACCATAAAAGAAACATTTACTGTGCGATCCAGTTTGCCATGGCCAAATTAGTCAAAACAAATGGGGGATTATAAGAACTGAGCTCTGCAGTAGGCCCAGACACCCTCCTAAACTCATCTTCTCAATATCAGCATGAGTGCATCATTATTAAATTCATGCTAAAATAATAAACTGTAACATAGGGTAAGTCAAGACAAAAAACATGAAAAGAACCACATTACCCTCAAGTACAATTACTGCGAGTCGTGTAAAAAAACAGGAAAAAAAGTCTCCAAGTCAAGCATGCCAGCAATTAAGCAGTCAAGGTCCGAAATGGGCTCTTTTCTGTGGTCACTATCTCAAAAAAAACAACCCATGAAAAACAAAAAAAGTCTGTTATCGAGTTTTATGGTTTATGATTTATTATTATTATTCTTTGTCTCTGTTTGCAGACAAAGCATTGAATCATTTGGTTGCAGAAGGTCTGGGTTTAGTCTACAATAATAATGCGCTGACGTATTTACTCGGATACGCACCAGTAAGCAGCTTTTCTGACCTTCCTCCCTCCACCACCACTTCTTTTTTTTTTTTTAAATGAGCAGCTGAATGGTTAAAAAAAGAAAAAAAAGAAAAACAACACAGCTTCGTCCTTCTATTAAGGAACTCACCATCAATAATGCACTGTGATCGTGAGGCGTTATTAAACAGGATGATTAATTTTTAAGGTAGTGGGCAGCAACACAAAACACGAAGAAGGTAACAGAGATGATGACACATTTAAAATGGAAGTGGTGCAAGTGAGGGAAACTAAGCCAATTATCCACGTCTGTCCTCATCCGAGGAAGGAGAAACTGTGCAATCATCCTAAGGTCCAAAAAAAAAAAAAGGGTGATTGTTTTAACTCTGCCTTAAATGAAAGCGTGTGTCAGTGAGTAAATCCTTGGCTTAAAAAATCCTTATATACTGTCTTAAGCCCATTTTGAACATCCACATCCCAATTGTCTAAAAAGTTCACCAACGCTTTTCAGTCTCTTGTGGTTGTTTTGTTTGTTGTGCTAAATCTCCTTCTTCACGTCTTTAGCGAAATAATAGCTTTTACCTGAATTCACCTCATGCACTTTAGCATTTGTAATACATTTTCCTTTTCACTGTTATTCATGACAGATATTAGCACTCTCTGAAAATGACAGGAAAAATGAGCACCAGAGCTGGAAATTAAGAAGTTGTTGTGCTTGTTGAATGGTGGATATTATCATTTTTGAAGGGTGCTAATTCTTTTAGATTACCGGCATGTGGTCGACTCTGGCTTTGGTGTCTAATTGAGGCTTTTAACCTTTCTGTGGCCCGGGGGAAGGACGAAACAGCCAAAAATAAGAGATCACACAATCTCAGTCTTCCCTAAAATAGAAAACGGCACAAGGACATTACCCTTACAGACGGGAGACAATGCTGCACAAATTATTTCAGCAGTGGAGTAAATCTTCTGTATCTAACTTCATCCGAATGCATTTCTACCCTTGTGCTGCCGTATCTATTTTCAATCTAAAAGACAGCATGGATGCCTTTATTAGACAGAGGAAGCAGCACATGTCAAGTTAAAACAAGGTACAGCAGTGTATCTCAGACCAAAGAGGTGTAGTCTTTCCTGAATGCAATGGCTTGTCAGGTCTAAATCTTCACTGCCTGGACAGGTAATGGTGCTTGTTAAATCTGATGAAGGTATATTGGGCTAAAAAGGCATTTAGCTTCTGCTCAGAAATGAATACCTTACCTCCTCTGCAGCACAATAACACGTGGCATCTAAAACCACATTTATAAACGCCGACGTGACATAAAAAAGAGAGTAATTTAAACTGCCTTCAATGTTTCTGGGGTGTATCGTTAAGATTTCTTCATGCACTGTCACTCCTCCTTGTCCTTTCTTCACCCTTCGCTGTGAAAGAGAGAGGACAGTTTTTGGGACTCAGTATTCATTAGCATAACATCAGGACAGTGTAGGGGGGATTGTGATGCAAACAAGCCCAGATTGTTTCATCCCATAGTTGCATTCAGAGGTGCTGCAGAGTCTCTCTCTCTCTCTCTCTCTCTCTCTCTCTCTCTCTCTCTCTCGTCTGCTCACTGTATGATGGATCGGCAAATTCAGGACGGAGATGTCCCCCTTTCTATTATTTATGTTTATTTTTATGTTTATTCTGCGTATTTCATGAGTGACACCAACGGCCGCAGTCAAATTCCCTGTATGTTGTGAACATACTTGGCCAATTAAACTGATTCTGATTCTGATTCTGATTCTGATTTTTAAATTTCAATTTGAGATGTTGTCAAGCAGACCCTGATAAGATAAGAGTGGCGTTGCTTTACTTTTAGATTTTGCAGGTAAAATATGACAAAGTCAACAAAATATAATGTACAATTTGTTTCCCTAATGAGGAATAGAGTGTCTCATTTATAAATATATATCCTTTTCCGGTTAGGATTCAAGCCTGACATGATTTTTTTTTCTTTTCTTTTTTTTTTTTTACAAAATTATGTAAATGGATGTGGGGCTTATGTTATCGTCCCGCTGCCACCCACAGCTGGACAGCAGATACAGCAATCACTGCTTCTGCACCTTGTGTATGTTTAATATGTGTTTGCTCTTTTGTGATAACAAAAAAAGAAGGGAACAAATAAGGTTTTCGTTCCTTTTTTTTTCCTTGTGAATAATTGTCAGGGAATCTAAAGACACAAGGAGAGAGGCAAGTACACACATACACACAAGCGCCAGACTGTCAAGCGAACTGCGATAAAACATTCCCAAGGAAATTATCTCCCTGTCATAAGGTTCCTCTGTTTTGAATACCAAAGGGATTCAAATTCCCAAACAAACTCTGAAAGGTTGACCAATTTCGTGCTCTGCCAAACGATAGCACATTACAGCACAGGTCGCACCTTTGAACCGCCGCTCTGAAGGTAGCATGAAGCAGAGATTTTAATCTCTGTATCTCTGCATAGGTAATCCACTGAAGTGTAATTGCTACAGCCATAAGTCATACACAATAATGACAGCAGAATAAGACTCACTGTGAATATGAAGTGAGTGTGATAACCAAGTGCCGTGGCGGCGGGGAAAAGAAGCGAATACTTTTTAGCAATTCTCCTCTGAACAACAACACCTCTGTGAGCCGGTTTCTTAACAAGCTGCAGTACAATACGCTGAACTATGCAGATGAAAGATTAGGATTTCCTTGAATAAAACAGCTGGTAGACTGGAGTGTTTAAAACTTACTCTCAGTTGCAAAAATGAACAATTAATGTCTTTGAGTAAAAGCAGAGTCTTAAGATTTTATTGTTGCCTGAAAAACCATAGACAAAGAGGCCTGTCGACTCCCATTTTGAAGCATTTCTGTGGTTTTTTTCAAGCAGAGACGACTATATTTGGATGAGAGGGAGGGACTAGAGGGGGGATGGAAGCCACGCCTTAATCTACACACTACTTTATCATTATTTTACTATCAATAGGGCCATGAAAATATTTGCAGAGTTAAAAACTGAAGGGAGAAGTGAGATCATTCTCCTGTAGACTTCTGTATAATCAACCTTCTTTTTTTTTGCAATCATGTAGAGTCGCCCCCTGTTGGCCACTAGAGAGAACTTCCACATCGGCTTCACTTTTAAGAACTCAAAGCTACGCTCACTCTTTTACACAGTCAATGCTCATAACACAGGAAAAGCACAAAGGGGGAAAGGTGGAGGGGGTATGGTTGACATCTTGGGTCTTCAATTGTCGCAAGGATATCCGCTATCAATAATTTAGAGTTGCGTTAAGAGAGGACATATATGACTGGATTGTTTCACGAGTTAAACGCAGATAAACCAAAAAGTTAAATGGTGATCAGATGTTAAAAGTTGTGTCTTGGGGCACCCGGCAGCGCATCGGTTAAGTGCATAACATGTAAGTCAAGGCTGCATAAATAACCAGGGTTCAGGTCCAGCCAATGGTCTTAATCTATATGTTGTCCCCCTTCTCCCTCCCCATTTCTCCACTGTAGCTATCTAATAAAAAAAAATTTAAAAAAATCTTTAAAAAAAAAAAAAGCTGTGTTTTTTTTTATTGTCAGCAAAGATTATTTATTCGCACGGAATCAAAGCTCACCCAACCATGATTGGTCAATATTACTCGGACAACAACAAGAATGCCCCCCCCCCCCCCCCATAGAAAACCTGCCCTTAGCCTCAGATACACTCATTCATATGCAGGATCTGTTCAGTGTGAACGGCTAGGTTTATACTTCAGGGCAGGTGCGCGCTGATAACTCATGCAAAGCCGATCAACAAATCCACGAGTAAAGAAAAGCCATGATGTTTTACAATAGTTCACCGCACAAACTGAGCAGATATCGACGTTCTTAAAGGTGAACTCACACAAAAATATAAGTCAGAAAACCGAGCACAGGTTAGGAGCAGCAACACACAGCAACATCAAAGGACTCCTGCTTGTCTCCCTAATAAGTACTCAGCCCTGTCCTGTGATTATTTTCCGTCTCTCCCATCCTTCTTTGTTTTATATGCCAAAATTTCCACAGCGTCAATTAGCACTTTTGTTTGGGGCTATTACTGCTCCAGTTGTATGAATCGTGTTACGGAAGCTTCATTACACATTTCCGTCTAGGCGCAACCCCCCCCCCCCCCCCCCAAAAAAAAAAACCCAAACCATTTTGGAGCCTCTTTTAGAGTTGAAATGCCAAGTATGCAGCAGAGAGAGTGATATCAGAGTATTGTTGCTCTGTCCCCAAGTTAATGTCTGCACACCCCTCCATTTGCTACACAGCCTCCATTATGCACAGGAGCCTTTTCAGGTAAGAGAAGAAAAGACCTCCTTTTTGGGTTTTTTTTTAAAGCCAGTGCAGTAAAGTGAGTGGGCGTCTGCAACACTGAGGGTATGGTAGCTATACTTACAGAGCCAAAGTTCCTGAGGTTTATTATATGCTAATTTTTAAAAAAGGCAGGCTAAACATCTAAATAATATGTTCTGTGTCACCTCTACACTCAGAGAGGTGTTATCGGGTAAACTTTTCTTCCCTTTGAGCTGCAGGTGTGAGCCTCCTCGAGCTGCAGCTCTCCTCACCTACCTCCGGGCCTGCTGGACCTATTTGTGATGGAAATGGCTGCAGGAGCTGAATCCTGTCAGTTCACTCCCGACTCGCTCGTAATCAGCTCGGCTTGATGAATGACGGAAATGCCACTGGCTCTACTTTTTTTTTTCAGCAATGTAAAAAAAAAAATGCACCCATTTCTGCCCCCTGTTTGATTGTCCTCTATTTTTTTTTCCTTTTCTCCCACCAATTCCATCGACTACTAAGAAATGGCACTCATCACATGGGTACAGCTGCAGATTCTGGAGCTCAAATGAAGACTGTGTCGCCGGGCTCAGATGCAGTACTTGAGAATTTGTGCAGCTTGATCGCAGCTTTCAGTCTGGTCCTCATTTAACCTTCATGCACAAAAATATACAAGTTCTGTTATGTAGATTTAAGTATTAAAAACAAAACAAAACACACACACACACACACACACACACAAACACACACACACACACACACAGTTTTTGTTAATCGGTAACCAATTAGTGTCCTCCTACAAATTAGACATCCTAAAATTAAATTTCAGGTTTTATAATGTTTTGCAAGCAACAAAAATGGTCCGTAAAACTTGCTTCTTCTTCTTTTTCTTTTTTTTTTTAATTTTTCACAAATTCCATCAACAAACTCATAGTAAAAGAATATTGAGGAATTACTTCTAATGCTCAAAATGTGGGTCACTGTGTAAAGGAGCTGACTACACAATTAAAAGTTTGAATAAAAATGTTGGACAAACCATAACAGCTAACACCAAGCGTTTAGCTTGCTTTTTCGTGCAATTTTTTTTTTTTCCAATTTGATTAAATGCTTTATTCTGAGTCTTGCCCTCAAAACACCTGAGCTGTCCCGCGTTGGAGGAACCTGTAATGAGTTCATGAATTCAATATTCTTGTCATGGGTCTTTCCTCCTGATAACATACCTGGTGTGAAGTTTAAGATTTACAGCTCTCACACTCATCTTAAATATTAACACCAGTCTGTTAGGCACTGAATAAATGCACCAAACAAACAGGTCGGCTTAATGGATAAAGCAGTCAGGGTATGTGTGATTTATAGCAGGATTCACACAACCAGTGATGTCTCACACCTCATTTAGAAAGAGGAATTATGAATTATTAGGACAGCTTGTATATATATTTTTCTGGTGCAAATGCCAAAAAAAAAAACAAAAAAAAAAACAACTAATCATACAGAGACACTCCGAGGTGTCAATATGAAGCAGTCCAATTTTGAATAATTTGACATCTCCATCTACACACACACACACACACACACACACACACACACACACACACACACACACACACACACACACACACACACACACACACACACACACACACGTTGAGAAGCTATCTGCAGTGTTTAAGATGTTCATTACCTAACCACCCCCACAGTGGAGGTGGAGTTGGATCCGACAGGCAGCAGCGAATGCCAGGCCTGGCACAGCTGTACAAGCAAAGCTGTAAAAGGAAGTCACCGGCCACTGTCGCTCAATCTTCCCCGCTGTTAATCCCACACCATCGAAATTCACGACAGTCCTTGACAGCTCATGTCTCTTCACTGCTTTTCACACTCCTAAGTTCAATTTGGCAAAAAGAGAAGTGTGCATGTTGTATCACTTCTCTACATTGTTCTCCTCTAATCATCTTTTTTTGCAGCAGCTGCAGCAGCATGATGATGACTTTATTATGATTTCAGTTGCCTCCTTCTTCTTCTGGTTGAAAATTGGTATATTTCTTGCTGCTTCTTTCATAATTTGCATTTCCCAGGTATTTTCTGAGGTAAACGTAAAAATGGAGGTTTGGCTATGTTACACCCGTCCAGCATCCTGCAGCAGCACAGTTAACATGAGGACATATTTAAAAGCCTTTAATGCTCCTAATGGGCCTCAATACATTCGCAAGGTGGTGTGTGTTCAAAGGAGTCGGCTCAGTGTTCTACATTGATAATATTACAGACATAATATCAGACTATTTCAGGATAAATGAGATAGACAGGAGCAGACTAAACACTCAAGCAGTGGTCAGGTTTTACTAAACCAGCCCTCTTGAACCCTACTATGTTATCCAGGCGGGGATTTTATATCTAAGCTCCAACAGAACTAAATCCTGGCCCCGGGGGCAACAATTTTATTTTAACATCTCTCTATTTTTTTTTTGGGACTCACATTTTGTCCTCTGTTTTCAAATGTTTTTCCAAGAAGCTACTCCCTCTCTCTTTCTCCCTCTGTCTTACTCTGTCTGTCTGTCTGTCTGTCTGTCTCTCTCTGTTTGACCCGAGCTAGAGACCATTGCCTCTGGCTTGTCACAAAGAGAATAGTGATGCGGTTCTGTGGGTAACAGAGAGGGAGGCTCTGTACTGAGACAGCAGCAGGTGCAGCTGTGACAGTTGCCGTGTTGTTGCTAGCCCTACACTGTAGTCAAGATGAGGTTCACAGATGTAGCCACTCAGTGCAGCGGTTTATTGGCTGCCTGAAACAATGCATCTCTGTCAAGAACTACTCCTCCTAAGGCCATTTCAGCCGAAGACTGCTCCGTATGAAACAAGGCGTGGAAAAAAAACCCAACCTCATTCTAAGAAACCAAGTCCACGGCAGCACAATCACAAAGCTCCCCTACTCTGAGAAAACAAACAAACAAAACAAATGCAAACCCAAACCCAAAAGCAATCAGCTTGACATATGGAGGACTGAGCCCTAGTTACATGAATAATAATAATAATAATAATAATAATAATAATAATAATAATAATAATAATAATGCTATATTTAATATAATCAAATGACTTTGTTCCTGGTTATCGACAAATATTGCCACCGCAAAAATATTTCTGATTCAAGATCAGCAAGCCGCTCCTCAAATATGCCGTGCACGCCTCTTAGGTCATCGACCAAGAAGCACCAAAGACCAACACTTCACCCCCAGGTTGCTCTCGCAAGACATGCATTTCGATCATGCAACGCTTTAGCAAACAAACTGATGAGGCCCAAATTTCTTTTTGTGGATAGAGACAATGAAAAACCATGATTCCTTACTTTAAGTCAGAACCTCCAAAGAGTCCACAAAAGTAGAGTCCAAGTTTTTGTTTTGTTGTTGTCAGAACAGTTAGAGATCTGAGATAATATGACAATAGTGGGATTTTTTTCCCTGTAAAGCACACACTGCTTCTTCAATTACTGGAAGGATGCTTGAATCATTTGCAGAGACATTATCTATGCAGAGAGAGAGAGAGAGAGAGAGAGAGAGAGAGAGAGAGAGAGAGAGAGAGAGAGCGGGCGCAGACATGAGGGCCAAACTTTAGCATGTGGAGGAAACAGCAACATTTTCTGTGGACCACACATGGAGTGTACTCTGAAGATAAAAGCAGCAGGATTCGTGATTCACTGCAGGAAATTAATAGACTAATACCATTCTCTTCTGTTTCAGTGCCAAAACCCACAAAGAAAGATGAAATTGTTTTCATGACAGGTGATGATGGATGTCTATGTCGATTATGAAAACGTACACCTTGAGTGACCATTTTCCCCCTGCACACGTCTCCCACAAATAAATGACAAAAACGCTCATCTGTCGGCGTCAGCTATTAAGAGATAATTTGATTGTTTTTTCAACCTCAACTGATGTCTCTGGCATGGCAGCAATTGAACAGATAATTATTTTGTTGATTAGCTTAGTTTTTAGCAAGTTACCGTGCCTGTGATATTCCTCTGAAACTCCCAGGCCAGACGCTCAACTCCATCTGACTTGGCAACCACATTAGAGGAACAAAGCTTCCACATATCCAAATAAATACTGTACTTTAAGATATAATTTATCAAAGACCAAATTATCTTGAAAAGTAAATAATCATGTGAAGTATGCAGCGGATGTATAATTTTAAAAAAATCAATAAACAACTGATATGTAACTGGCAGGTTTTCAACTGCAAATAGCTGAAAGACATTAATTTGGAGTATATTCTTTAGTTTGAAGTCATGTTTTCGACCGTGAATGGACTGAAGCCTTCATATTAATATTCACATATGAAAATATTGTTGTTGTTGTTTTGTTTTTTACTGAATCATAACCATTAGTACAAATATGCCCCACTGGAACACAGGTGATGTGCTTTAATAGCTTTGGCACTGTAATTCTCTCTCATTTTTAAACGCTGCATTCACTGAGAGCATCGCAATTCCCTGTTCCTTTTGAAAGTTAACTCATTGTGTTTCTTTGTGTACAAAAATATATTAGTTTATGAACAAAGATGTGTCAGGTTTGGCTCATTTCTATCTGATATCGGAACTATAGAACAAAAAGACATGCAAAAGCACGTAAAATGCCATGAAGAAGCAATGTATTACATGACGCAATTTCTAGGGCATCTAAGGTACAGCACGTGTTAAAATATATATTTAAGACAAGTACTGCTGCCAGAGTGAAAGTAAATAATACTGTAATGTTGAACAGTGCTTAACAGTTTTGCACTTTACTTGAATAACACCAGTGTGAATATACTGAAGAACACCCACAGCTTAACATGAAAATTGATTTGGGGAGAAAAAAAAAAAGAAAAGAAAAAAAAACACACGAGGAGTAAAACTTTTGTCACTTGCAATGAGTCACAACAACCAAGGACAACAGCGGCGTATATGGAGGAAATATATTGCTCAGCCGTGTTTACCCACAACATCCCTGAATAACAGCCCTGTCTTGGTGAAAAAGGGGCTTTTAAGTGTGGATGTGCTTCACTCTCCTATAATCCAACCGAGACATTACTCCTTCCCCTGGCAGACGTCCGTAGATCCCCCCTTTCTCCCAGCCAGGCCTTGCTCTCGGCTGCTATGGCAGAGCTGCAATAACTGCTGTTTGCTCAGAGACTTGCCTCCTAGGATCTCCTCTGTCACACAGAAATTGAATATTTTCCCAAATAGTGTTGCAGCTGTGCACAGATAAGGACGAGTCCTGTTCACATAGTACCAAAAAAAAAAAAAAAAAGACAGGAAGCATGTGCGTGTGTGTGTGTGTGTGTGTGTGTGTGTGTGTGTGTGTGTGTGTGTGTGTGTGTGTGTGTGTGTGAGGGTCTTCCATTAAATTAAAATTGCAACATATGAAAGGTGACAGAAAAAAAACAGCACTTGTGAAATGTAACTGTGAAAAAATGTACACATATTTCAATAATTACAGTTAGTTAATTTCCTAATTATCTTCAAATTACCCAAGTGATGAGAATTATTTTTGCCTAATGTGCCTGATTTAATTCTAATTAGTAAAATTAGAATATTACACAAAAAAGCACACACTAAAGTGATTAAAAATTGTCTTCACCTATTATTCTTTTGTCTAATTACTCTTTTTCTTTTTGCCAGTTTTCCCTCCATCCTGGGAGTGACCTACTCTCAAGTAGCACACGTATTTGAAAGTCTTTTGTAAAATATGTGAGCTGTGATCAGGAACCAGAACATTATGTTACACCCAATCGTTTTTCTGACCGCAGAACAGGAGTTTTTATGACCCACTTTTGCACTTTGCACTACCTCTCTTCTTCTTCTTCTTCTTCTCCTGTCACAGATGCACAAAATGAGTAGAACGATGAAAAAAGAGAGACGCCAGATGAGCTCAGAAAGCCTGCCACTAAACTGGAGAGCTATATGACAGCCGCTGGCTAATATCCATGTTGCTGCTTGTCACCGGACTGTGAATTGACCCTTACTTTCAACCGCCTATGTCCTTGCCATGTATTGTTCTGCTCGGAAATTATTTAGGCAAGCAGAAAGTTTCACCTGCCATTTTAAGGGGCACACAGAATCCCCCGAATCGAATCCCCACGCTACACTGGGGGCCTTTGGCAAGTGGAAACAAATGTTTCACGAAATGACAGGGAGGGAAACACACTCGCGCTCGGTGTTTTACTGATTGCCAATCGTAAAATAAAATCAGTCATGAAAGGGGAGGTATTTGGCCCACCAAAGACCTGAACGTTTCATCAAATTTGCCATAGCTTGCTTTTATAGCCTTGTTTATTTCTTTTAATGGCGAGCACTTATCCGCACAGTATGGTTCCACGTAGGTGGTTTAGCAACGGAAAGCAGTACATCTGAAAAACACAAAACCCACCATTTATACGCCAAATAAGAGACGGGATGTAAATCTCAGCCCTTTAACTCCTCACAATCCTCTACTCTGGTACGCACTCACAACCTTATATGGGAGGTAAGCTAACACGTCACGCTCAAATCAGACACCAAACTGATGCTCATGAAGAAGAAGGGCAACAACAACAATAAAAAAAAGCTGGAATATGATGGTGTGGATAAAAAAAACAAAAACAAAATCCTGATGAAGTCAGCCACAACCTTGAATCAGACACATGGACAAAGACAAAGACAACAGGCTGATATCTACACGGGCGAGAGAGTGCAACACTATGACGTTACAACTGACTGGTCAGTACGTGCACGATTCATATTGAATCCATAATAAAAACCTTAAAAAATTCTTGTTAGGAGCACTATGACCTCACTGAAACAGCGAATGGGGTTTAAAAAAAAATGCAGCAAAAAAAATGACGCAAACATCCATAATGTCACTCATTTTCAGGAGTACACACCCACTCCCTCTCTCACACTCGTGTGAGTGAAGAGATTCGTGCATGTGTGTGTGTGGACTCGTGAGAGTGTGATATAAAGAGTTGTGAATAGAGTGAACTGTATAGGACTTGTGTCGCTCATCAAAACCCATATAGAAGTGTGTTGGGGTGTATTGATCTGCGAGTGGAGATAGACGCAGAGGCAAAGAGAGGCACTCTGGTGCTCTGGTAGATCAAGAGCAGCTGCAGTTCTTTGAAACCGGACACACTTCCACTGAAACAGACTGAAAAAGGTGCTCTCACGCTGGACTCCGCAGTCAAATGTTCACGATGGCATACGAGAGTATCATTTCTTTCTTTACCTGCGTCTAGTTTTTTAATATTTCCTATTTGAAATACACAAGTTTTCACGGCTGTAATAAGGGTGTTTCTGAAGTGTTTCTTCCTGATCTAAAATAACAGACTCTTTGTGAGTCATTTTACATTTACCCTGTGGTGTGAAAGCTTTGGTACATTCTCTCACACTATTACACAAATACGAGTGAGATTAGGGCTATGAAAGATGTCTTATGGAACAAGAGTGGGGAGGGGGGGGCACAAATCTTTCAGCTCACACACTCATTCGTAACCCTCTCAGCCTCGACCAAAACCAGTCGGAAAATATACGACCCTTATTTTACAGGGTCTGTGACCACTTTGATATGCTAATGCACTCCTTCCAAACAGCTGTAATTTGCACTTGCATTAATTTACACTATTTTGATACTCACGCACGCACACACACACATGTGAAAATGGAGTTCCCCAATAAAGAGACTTGAGGGAGCAGTGGAGGTCCTGTAACCTGCCTGTAGGAGCATGTACGTGACTCTGATGTCGCCACACATCCAGCGTGTTTGACTGATGCTCACTCTGCTATTGTAGCAGACATGAAGCCACTCCACCACCACAACACTTCTCTGGTTTTCTACCATCTCAACAACATCAAAAAATGTGGGTGCAGCGTTGTCTTCTCAATCAGGATAGTAGTGTGGGGATCATATAAAGCTATGTTACAATTAAAAACACCACACAGCAACTCAACCAATGCCTTCAGTGACTGCGTATCACATGAAGGTGTAAAGATGGATGTCAGACGTTTGAAGAGAACCAAACATAGAAATGAGGCACATTCCGTGACTCTAATCCAGGCAGGAATTCGCAGCTCTCTTTTCATACGATCAGAAGCAGCGCCTAAAAACTGAAAGTATGCGAAGTGTGCTGCTAAATTTAAACCGAATCCAATGATCGATCAAAGAAGATTGCTGCTGTGCTCCAGGGTGACATACATCCACCGGCTGGCCGCGGCTTGCTCCTCGGGCCGGGGAGGGAGGCGCAAACCGCATGTGCGCCTCTGCTGCTACCTCCTTTTTAACACATGGTTGACAAGACGCGTTCAGAATCGGTGGGCCTAAATAATAAATGTGCAGAAAAGGGATCTAATTTTACTGCCACTCTGCGCCGACTGGGTTTGAGTTAAAGCTAAACAGCCAAATCCCCCCTCCCTCCCCCTCCACCACCTTCCCTTTATTTTTATTCCTCCCATTGATGGATTTCAGCAACATTTATTATGCTTGTAGCCCCATAGAGGCTATCCCTGGCCAAAACTAATTATTACATAGGCGAGACTTGACTGATTTTTTTTCTTCTTCTTCTTCTTCTTCTTTTCTTTTCTGTCTTTGGACAAATAGTCTAGCTCCAATTATAATGGATTATCCTGTGAATGCTCCCAAGAATCACACCGACATCGCTTCTCAGGTCACAGCTCCAGCATAAATCCCTATTCAAGCCAACAAGAGCATCAGTGGATTTAAAAAAAAAAAAAAAAAGAACACTAAAAAAAGGAAAAGAAAGAAGAAGAAAAAAACTCCACCTCAACTTAAAACATATTCCAATTAAATGCTGCTTCAAACTAACATGTCCTGTTCCCCCACATCTCTAATTCGGCCAAACTAAACAATCCACATCTGGTTCTATTTTTGATAAATCACCTCTCGGACAACTTCTACGTGCACACACATATACACTCACACACACACACACACATATATACACACGCACGCACGCGTACACTAGGGCGTGATGCCTGGTCATTGTTTCAAACTTAATATTAGTGTGAAATATGTTTTCACTTTGTTAAAAATAAAAAAGTTGTAAAAACACTCTTAGAGTGGTTTGCAGTTCTTTGAATAGACTTTAGCCGGTGCTCGAACGTGAGCGCGTCAAAGAAGGAAAAGTTACGCTACTCCGCGTCAACTTGTCAAAATAGTCCTGCGTGTTTGATTCATGAAGTGAGATTTATGACACGAATGTAAAGAAAAGAAAATGCCCTTACCTTTACTTGAAAAGCTGTGACGCCACACAGGCTAAAATAAAAGTCAGTTGGGGAGGAAATGTGAATAGTAGAAATGTCAGATTGTGGATAGACAGTCTGATGGGAACTCCTCTGCAGCGGGGAGAGTGCGTCTGCGGGTCTGAGGCATGCTCTCCTTATCTGGGACAGAAGCTGGCTAAATCAGGCGGTGGGTCCCCCTTTCTGCCTGTACATCCCCCAGCTCCGGACGCACACTTCCATGGCCAGCGAGGTGCTGCTCAGTCCTAACTCATCAACACCTCTGAGCAGCTCATCAAGCCTCGGCTCTCCTGTGCGCCTTCGCTCCCCGAGCAGCGACAACAAACAAGAAGAGGACCACAAAGTGAGTGAGAGTGACAGTTTGTCTGCTGCTGCTGCTGCTGCTGGAGGAGACGAGAAGAAGAGAAGAGCTGCTCTCCGCTTCTGTCGCCGCCGATGATTCTTTTTTTTCTCCCCCCCAGGCTTCTTCTCAATGTGACTGCGGGCAAGTTTGAACGGCTCGCCTCTGCAAAAAGACCCCGCTCACAGTGTTGAGACACTTGGTGGAAGCAGCACGGAGCAGGCTTCCAGTAAACAGCGCCAGTGCAGCGGAGAGGAGAGCAGGCTGCCGTCTGCAGAAGCTGTCTGAGCCCGGCACCGCACGAAAACCTGACATGGATTCTCCATCCACGCTGGCCTGGAGTCGAGACGTGTGCAGCAGCAGCAGCAGCAACTTACAGTATTTATGCCACCAACACCCAACTGAGGTTCTTCTTTTTTTGGGGGGGGAGGATTTTAGACCGAGAGACAAATCAACATCACATCATAGAGAGAATGTTAGTGATATAATATTCCGCATTTTTGCCCTTTTTTTCTGTTTTCCACTGCTTTTCCTTTTGGAGCATGAGAGGCCCACACGCTGTCACAGTAGGCAGTCCAGCCCAGTCAGCCAATGACGGAGGACTTATTCTACTGTAATACTACCATGCATCAAACGGATCAAGCTACAGTGAGACACCCCCCCCCCCCCACTCACCCCCCACCGCCTACTGGCCCCATAGGATAACACACTGGCCCAGGCACTGGTCAAGCTACTGTATGGAATTGTGTGTGTGTGTGTGTGTGTGTGTGTGTGTGGAGCAGTACATTTATGTTTTCTTGTTCTTCTTCTAAAAACTCCGCCCCAACAATTTTCTCTTACATCATTCTAAATAACCAAAAATTTAAAATGTTTGAAAAATCAAATCAAATTCAAAAAAATACTTTAGTAAAAAAACTTTTTTTTTTTTTTTTTGCAAATGAAAAGCAAAGCAAAACATAAGATCGGCTATATTTCAAATTTAAATTGGGAATATGGGTCAGAAATCTTACAGCAAAAAAAACGTACACAAGCGTGTCACGAGTGTTTTGTGTTCATTATGTGAGGACTCGGAGAATGTTATGATCTGGATGAGGAATTCTGTCCAGAAACATCATGAGGCAGGACGTTGGTTAGCACCTGGCTTCAATAAAAACTGTCTTTCACCCACTACGGGGAAATGTGAGGTTGAGTCATGCTTGCCAGGTGAAGGTGAACGCGGGAGAGGGCCAGACTTATGTTTTCATAAGCATAATTTTACATAATAATACAGCCGCTTTTTTTTTTTTTTTTTTTTTGGTGAGGGACAAAAAAAAAGAGAGAGAGAGAGAGCGAGAGAAACAGATGTAATAAAAGGTCACCCGGTGGCACGCTTCCATATCTGGAGAAATGTTTATTTATAAGCACAGACTAAAAACACATGTGATGTCTTCATGGCTGCAATGAACACACGAAACTGGCTTTTTGCATTCATTTGATTCTATTTCTTGATGTTGTCAACAGAGGGCATTATACCTGGTTTCTATTCTTTTTGAATGAATTTAATTTAACTGATTTATAAGTCAGCACAATGTAACAGGAGCAGGTGAAGACAGCGATATCAGTGTGAATCACGCAGAAATAATTACAATTTTTGCTAATTATAGACCACCTTGAGTGTGTGACCTCGCTTTGTGCAGCCGTTTCTTTTACGAGTCGCAGCGGTTGCACATAAATTGTTAATGTGCAAGTGTTGATGACAGACTGTGATATAATCATATCTTAAAAAGGTGGCTCGATATTACACATAATCACTTGCCAAATGGTGCATGATTTGTTCCTAACCCTAATACACACACACACACACCAAAACATTTACAAGGTGAACAACAAGGACAGGCATCATTCTGTCATTGTGAAATATTAAGTAAACAAAACTGAGAATGTCAGTGTGTATACCTGCCAGATAGTGAAGACGTGACTGCCGTGTTTTTCTGTTTTCTTATCATTTGAAAATGACGGCAGATGCTTTAGAGAGATCTTAGTCATCCATGGTGCGAGCAAATACGTCCCCTCCATTCCCATGTGGCTCAAAGCCTGGCTCTTAACCTTCAATTGTTCGCCGAACAATGCTTATTGGTTCCTTCCCAAAATATTTGCACATGATTGACATCTCAGGCACACATGACCAGTCACAGGATCGCCACTGACCCCGGCAAATTAGTGTTCCTTGGCTGATGAGGGACAAAGATTAAGTCAGGTTAGAAGTAATTAACAATTTAACCTCCATTACTCAATCATTTTGCTCATTAGACCTTTTTTTTTTTTTTTTTGGTAAGAAAATTATCATTAACATTTACTTAGTGCACTTGACCAATCACGCTCTTGAAATGACGGCAGAATCACAAAATAATGAACCTTTTCCTGCTTAACCTTTTAAATGAAATCTTTCAGAACGTTTACAAAACTGTTGAGTGTAAAATTCAGATGAATGAATCCGTCGAAGCTGAAGCGTCTCCAGTCAGAACAGAGCGTCTTGAAGTTTCTATGCTGTTATTTATTTCTATTCTTTGTTTGCTTGAACTGCTCAGACCGAGTGAAGCTCCTATGCGTTACACCTCCACACACTCTCTCGGTATTCTCTCATCGATTTTGTCAGGGTGGCTTTAGCGGTGTCCTTGGATATCAAACTCTGAGTCCTAATCAAAGAAGGCCTCTCTACACGGTGGAGACTCGGTTAATATTTATGTAGTCGTAGGCAACCATGCAGCTCGGAGAAATGACCTCACTCCTGCGCCTCCTCGAGGAGCTGCCCTGTTTCTGCCCTGGATGAACTATGCATTGGATTTATTTAGGAGAGCAACAGGGCATGTGTGGGAGAAAACTGAACTTTTATACGTGCAATTTATATGTGCAATTATAAATTTCAACCCAATTTGATAAATCGTGTATATATAAAATCATATACACCTGCTGCAGATGTTAGCAGTCCATTAATTAGGCACATTATCAGTTATTTAGAAGGAAACAGCAAAAATCATGTTGGACAGATGATCTCTTTGATGATTTCTCTCTGTTTCATCCAACCAATCACAACATGACATGGGTGCTGCTAAACCAATCATCTGCTTGCTGTTGAAGAAATGTCCTCTCTCTCTCTCTCTCTCTCCCTCTCTCTCCTTCTCTCTCTCCCTCTCTCTCTCTCCCTCTCTCTCTCTCTCTCTCTCTCTCTCTCTCTCTCTCTCCCTCCCTCCCTCTCTCCCGCTCTCTCGTCAACTCTGTCTTCAACACTGGTGCATCTTTGCGACTGGCCTCCACCCTGTCACCGCCGCATCAGTAGGACCTCCCTTCGATTTTTTTGGTCTCATCTCTCAGGAATCTCCATATTGTGTTTCTAGTTCATTCTTTCCTACCGGCACCAGTGACTGTAGATACTCCCTCCTCCTGTATTAATGGCATCGTCTCAAGGAAAATGTATAAACATATATATTTGTATTTTCCGCCGAGGTCTGAAGTTTCATTGTTTATCATTAATTTATACAATTTCTTAATCCTTGTATCATTATTTGAATAGTCTCTCTGTGATTTTAATGCATCAAATGGGGCAAACTAGTGGACCAGAAGGTGCATATAATCTGTTATCATAGTTGATGAACTGCTGTTTGATTCATGAACACATCCCAAAATAAATCAAAACAAAATAAATCATTTAAAAGAAATACTTTTCTCCCAAATGGCCTTTGCTTGCATGAATACAACTATGGTTGTGTAGAAGTGGAAAAATAAACATTTTAAAATTGCAAGATATTGTAATTTTAGAATTACACAGTCAGAACTCTTTTAATGAGTTGGGGCAGAGACTTTGAGGCAGCATGTTGAAACTCTGAGTTGATGATTACAAGAGCAACTGCTGCTGCTAAACATGGCAACATTTTGTAGGAGAGGATGAGGATGATTACTTCTGGACAAACCGACATCCTTAACCGCAATACACAGAGGAGGAGCTACAGGTTTTGGAAGCTGAGTAAGACAGAGTTATGCAAACCCACTCACCGACCCACTAACATTAATTACGTTAAGCTAACTAGCAGCCGGCCCTTCTCTGCGAATAGTTCACGCACTAATGAGCGAAGGGTATCTGTTTTCTCGTCTAGCTCTGAGGAGGAGAGCAAATGAGTGTATTTCCCAAAAAGTTGGCGTGTCTATTTAAATGCAAGTCTTCTGGTTATTTATCATCAGATCTATCAACTCAGATCTGAGAACTCAAGGTCCCTTTCTCATGCCAAACATGGTTTCTCCCTCCTTCAGAATCTTTTTTGACTCTAGCCAGGCAGGCGGCACAGAAGGAACAGCCAAAAGTGGAGAAAGGAGCTTGTTGTCAATCATGCAGTTCACATAATGGATCCACTGCTTCCACATGCCCTCTGGCCGGTGGGTAAGGTGACTCACAGCCCCCCAGGAAGTGATAGGCACAAGTTCTGAACTGTGAATTGATTGAAGAAGCGTAAGATCAGACTTCTCTGCACCCAGTAGCCCAGACGACCTCACTACCCAGGCTTAAAGATGGTGTTAAAGAGTTCAAAAAGTTGATAGTCTTTTTTTCAATTTGTTCAAACACACATTTGAGGTGTTTATGTAATGTTTTTCACTGTATATTAGCGTCAGGGCATTATTTGTTTCTCATTGGCTTCCCTATTCAAATAAATGTAGCAGTCTTTGTTTCCCTCTTCTCTTTTTCTCTTTTTTTAATTAAATGGGTTCAGTGAAGACAACTCTGGTAATCATCTTTTGTTTAAACCTAAATCAGGATGTGTATGCTGCGAGCTGGCACACCAAGTAAAAATATTATCAAATCAAGTCCCAATGAATGATCTCATCATTCTGCTCAAATTTCAGTTATTTAATCACTCTGTCGGTTCAGGGGGAAAAAAAAAAAAAGTTCTGCCATGGTCAGTCCCCGCTAAAAGAAGCCAGGACTCATAATTGACCCAGCAGACAGGAAGCAATTAAAAAGAAGTCAAACACGTGAGAGGCTTTGAGAAACATTTGAAAAAAGCAAGGTTCAGCTTGGCCATGTCAGGCTCTGGATTGCACAACTGTCAAAAAAGTTGACTGTTAAAAGACCGCAGTACATAAACAAATCATTTTAAGCAAACTGTGTCATGGTGTAAACATAAAAGTCTCACAGCAAACCTTGTGCTCTTTAATCAACCCTTTTGAGAAATACACTTTCTGGTACAAAACAGCCTTTTGCACTTTTCTGAGGTTTTGATGTATGAGGCACATGTTGGTTTAAACAAGAGCAGGGGAGCAAAAGATATACGTAAAGAATCTCTATTCAAATGTTTTGTATGGAAACTTGGGCAAGTGGAAACAGATGTGCTTCACTTGTGACCTATAAAAAATGATATATGGTCACCAGTAATATGGTTCAGCAGAGGCCAACAGTTTCAATTTGCTTCACTTTGCCATGTTGTTCTCTGTGTTGTGTAAATGTGGACATATTTTTCAAACAGAAGATGTGGCATTTTCACTGTAGACCCAGTAAATGCTCGGTGTACTTTGAAACGACCGAGTTGAAAGAAAGATTCATTCAGTTGTGATTGCAACACGTTTAAAACTAAAAGTTTCCTGTCAACCATCGAGTTATCACATTTATAATTCATCAAGTTGATATAGCATGATTACGGAACATAAAATGTTGACAGGCAACAGAGCACATTTGATCTTTTTCCACCTGCAAGTCTTTCAATGAACTCTGGAATAATAAACCTTTTTTCTTTTTCTTTTTTTTGCAGGGTAGTCATTCTTCAATTGTCTCCCAGAGATTCAAGGTTAATATACAATATCCCAAATTATTCCCACATGACTGGAAATGTGGGACTTTAGACATGTGATGCCAATTGCAGTGAAAATAAATATGTGTGATTCTTCTACTTTAGCAAAAATGGTTCAACGCAATTAACATATTTCCAAAAGTGTGAACGATTAACTCTTTGATAAAACATTCAAACAATACTTCACCCTAAAGTGTATTTCAAATACTCACCCAAAGGCTAGCCTGGCACATTTAGCTTGAAGCTAATTTAGACCGACGGCTAACAACAGCAAAAATACAGTGAAATGTCAATGTTCAAACTCCATAAACGCTTTAATTTGAGCTTAAACAAACTTAACTCTTATAACTCTGGTTTGGCAGTACCATGAGCGAGCAGGGACTTCGACCAGTTGGCGCACTCATTCGAACCACCGTGCTAGCTCATGCGCCGTGGCGATGAACCGGGACTGTTGTAGTTTGTTTGTTTTAGCTTAAATCAAAGAGTTTGGGGATTACTCAGCATAAGTCTGAATAAAGAAGATGACATTTTTGGACAACTTTGCTGTTGTTAACCATTAGTTGCCATTAGCTTCACACGTAACACATGTAGCTGTAGCTCTTGTTGTATTCTTAAGTCACAAAGTGGTCATGACAGAGGGAAAAAAAATCCTTTGTGAGCACAAGACACCCATTTGAGGACTGGAAAGGCAGAATACACTTTTAAGGTGAAGTATCACTTCAACTTGAATGAACTTTATACATATATTTAAATTTATGCAGAGTAATTTGTGATTTTCTCCAAGAAAATCTTTTTCTCCAGGTCTGCTAATCTAAGGATGACTGCTTTCATTAATCTACAATCAACAGCAAATTCTGTGTCTTATGATGAGGAAAGTCTGAAAAGTGTTGATGATGAGGAGTTGTAGGTCAGCATGAAAAAGACAATGCTTCAAAATCTTTTAGCTGGACAGACAATAATAGAAATAAACTTTATTAGCGAGGCCAGGGGATAATCTGTCTGTGTTAATACTCTCTAGTATGAGCAGAAACACCTTCAATTGTTCTCTCTAATGAAGATGAATCCTATACCGCAAAGACAGAGGGAAATATGTGACCTCACCAGTCCCTTTAGAGGTCAATAATCTTTTAGAATAATTGCCTGAAATTTAATTGAAGCAAAATCTTACTTAAGCATTCATCATTGTGGACAGACATTCGTCCCTTCAATTTTACATTCCGATTAATTCTACTAAATTAAAAGTAACTGCTTTGTGCTAGTATAAAGGAACACAATTATAAGTTTTAAATACATATAGCTTATTTCCATAAAACATAACTGTTCTTAATACAGAAGGCGCTCACTAAGGCATAAAATATTATACTGGCTATTGCTTTAGATGCTTTAGCTTATTACCGAGTCAACAACAATCTGTGGAGGTTTTTCGGTTTGTCAAAACTTCCACATATGACAAAACAAAGTGCTCTTGAAGGGTGATTACTTTTTAAGAGGTGTGTTCCCAGCCACACGCTTCAGGAAGCACACAATGAACAAATGCAAAATCGTATGTAAATACTGCCAAAAGCACATTCTTCAATACACATTGTTTAATAGGCCTGGAATTGTGCTCATCCCAGTCATTTAGTACAACTATTTATTAAGCCGAATTAGCCCGGAATAAATCTTTCCAAGATAATCAAACAGTTTGCTTTATAGTGACGTGTTCTTCCTGGCAACTAGGAACAGATGAATCCAGGGAAAAGGCACAATGAACTAAATTGCTTTGTCCCAATTTCTCAAGCGATACTTTGCAATCATGGCTAATTACTGTTGCATGGTAAAGTGGGAAAGGAACAATAGTTGTTCAAGGCTTTGAGGCTGAAAAATAAATTCATTTTGAGATTTGATAAAATTCAACTTACTGTACACCTTCAACAAAAAGTTCTATTTCATGAATTTGATTCAACTTTTTATACTGAACAGATTAGTTCTCTTGAATAGTTGAGTAGACTTTTGAATTGAAATAAGCTGCGTATGCATTGCTCTGTGTTAAAAGAAGTTCTCAGGGAAAATGTAGCAATACTGTTAATGTAGAGCTCATTTGTAACAATCTTAACTGTCAGGACATTCTTCTGTTTAGTGTGTGAATGCCAATAAGGTGAGGTAGTTTTTGGTCTACCAGACAAAGCGTACTCTCTTCAGACACACTGTGGAACAGTGGTTGAACAAAGAGAGATGTTTCAGTGTCAATCAGTTCAGTTTCTCACTCATCCTTCAACCAGTTTGCAGCACATAAGTCGCCTTGAGAATCCGGGGGTTTATTTCCAGACCTAATGTGGGGCCCTTTCCAAGAGGAGCGCATCGGATCACTGCTGCACCAGGACATCCATTTCTCTAGTCGGCGGAGGAGCAGAGAGTTTGCAGGGTCCATCTCTGATTGCAGGACAGGATCCACCCACTTTCCGGAGGCTCGTGCCGCACTGCTGGGACTGCGGGATGGGCTGGAACACCAGAGTCAGGGTGGGTCTGAGAAGGCAGCGGTGATAAAATTGCAGTTTTCCTAAAAGGAATATGGAACAAAAGGCCGATATGAAACATTTGTGTATATAATGACCAAGAGTACAGTAAAACGAGAACCCTACCGACCTGTTGAGATTCCCTGATGACATAAAGTCATCCTGCAAACAACTGTCAACACATGTCACTGAAAAACAGAACCAACAACTCGCTGATGATGTAATATCAAATATTTTGCATTGATTTGTTCTGAAAGAGCAGAAGTGCCAGGAATCCCTCCAGCAGCTGCACCAGTGGGGTAACTAACACTCAGCTGCTCAGTCTCTCAATGACCAATCTAGCCAAAAAGCCAGGAGTGATGTTGGTTTGCTTTACTATGGCAAAATCAACTTCAGGGCTTTATGAGCACTGTCAGCATACTGGATCGCTCAACGGTGAAAACAATTCCCTAGATTAAAACTGAAACAGTGACATTTTTGATCTGGAATGAGGATGAGCCTCTCCCTTTCATAGCCTATGGTGAGTAGCACAATGTATCAGCATAAAAACAGCTTCAACAACTCCCTCTAGTTAAATTAATAACCAAGCAATGTCACATTTAATGAAAAGAACATTTCATTTAAGAAATGAACAGTGTGTGGAAGAACTGGAAGTTTACAACCCTCACACGACCCCAGTGGGTTACTATTAAACTCAAAAATCGCTAATCAGAGTGACAACAAGATAACCTGTCTGCAAGTATAAGGCAGGTTTGTTTAGGTACGTTCATATGTGGAGAGCACCTCCGGATATGAGCTCCACCCTCCCTGTGCTGGGTCTGCACTGCGCTCCTGGCTGCCATGGAGACGAGTGTTTTGATCAAGGGTCCATGTGGAAGAACAGAGCCGCCGTCATGTCAGTGAGATTGCGCAGGCAGCTTCTCTTTGTCAGTCCCTCTCTCTGGGTTTTCCTGAGGTGCATTAGTTGACATCATAAAAAAGTGGGTGAATTATTCAATTCTTGCATGTCAGTCGGGGCCCTTAGGGAGGGCGGGGTTCATTTAATTTGAAATGGAGGAAACCTTGCTAAGGCCCTCTATGTTGAAGTACTGGGTTATTTCTGCAGGTGGAGTTCTAAAATCATTATGGACGTTTCCTACAAGTTTTTTTTCCCACCTGCCACTCTCTGAGAAGAGAAATCAAATAACCTTTAGACAAATACCACGTAGATTATCCTGTATTTGGCAATTTCGTCAAAGTTAGCTGCTTCAAATTTGTCTGCGTCAGGGTTTACCAGAGAGGAAATTAGTTAGGATGTCAGGACGAACGTAAATACCTTCATGAAAGAAGTAGAATAAATAAGGTCAACATGATAAATGCAAAAAATGTTCCACAGGCAAAAGGAAATGGAAAAATGGAAATCTGGAATGGATCCCATCCATATTTTAGATGATAGGATAGGCTTGCCATGTTTAACCTAACGCTGGGATGTTTGATTAAATGTGCTAATCATTTCCCATCTGCACTGGGCCCCTGTCTCTGTCTTTTGATTAAATTCTGACTAGTCTTGCATTGTTCATTATGTGTATTTGTTAAATAATTGACTGCTTGAAGGCAAAAGGAAGTGCTTTAATATTGTGTCATTCAATTTGCGTGTCTAGGTGTGGGAGTGGGCAACACAGAGAGAATGTCTCTACCTCAAGGGGGGAGAAAGGTTATCATGAAGTTGACCGTTTGCTTTTCCATAACAAAGAGGGGTCGCGTTCAGCAAAGCTAATAGTAATGCAGCAGCCTGCTTGGCTTACTTTGGGTCATTTTGTTGCCAGCCCACCTGTGGCCCACAGTGATGTCATAAAAAAAATACACCCCCATACTTTATGCTCAAGCATTTCGAATCATTTAAAACATCTGAAAACCAGTCAGTTATTAAGAATATAGCAAGAATTGTGTCTGCTAAATGCATTCTATGTACTTTTGGTGGCACCCTTGAGAAATGCACCTCAGAAAATGTACAGTTTTTGTTTGATGCTTTAACAATCATGGCCAATCCCTTTTTCGTCTTCTTTAAACACAGGTTTTCACTGTCATGATGCACGAACAATTTGTGAATCCTATGGAGACTTTTCCTCATGGGAAAATTGTCTGAGATGTAACGAGATTCAAACATAAAAAAACAGCAGCTCAAACAGGCTTCCAAGTGCTTATGATGTCTTTTACACTGAAATCTTTCTTTCATTTCCTGTGCATTATAGTTCACAAGTGACTTTTTTTTGCATCAGTAACATATACAACATTACAGTAAGAAAGAAAACCAAGTGAACGGATTAGCAAGGCCTGAATAAAGATGGTAATTGTATGGTTTTCTTCATGCCTTGACTACACAGCTTTAATGCATTTACATAACTTTGTATAGAATGCATGAATAATACATTGTCAGGTGTCACCATTTTACACTCGAGTTTCATTTTTACGCTTCTTTTTTAATTACTCCACAGCACAAGTGAGCCAAATCAAAAAGCTGTAAGCCTTCACTAAGAACTCAGACCTGCCGTGATAATGATACCTGACTCAAATGACAGCTCCATGCTGGGTTATTCCTGGGGTTAAGAGTGTGTAACTCCAGGCTCGTCAGCATCATCTTTGCTCCTGGCTCTTAATACAGTCTTGTTTGTATAGTCCTTAATAAATAAGCACACCACTTTGTATGCCTATGCGGCGAGCTGACACACGCTCTTTCTCCCCTCAAGGGTAAACGGAAAAACTCAACACAATTAGCCTTGTAATAGTACTCAGATGATGTGAATGTGGAATAAAAAGAGAGTAAGAGAGGGTTATGGGTATATAAGGTTCTATTTTGCAATCCTGTTAATGAGCCAACATCATCACATCTGTGTGAATAATTCATTCGTTAAAAAAAAAGAAAAAAGGGCATTTCTAGTGCTCCAAATGAAATCTGTGTGTAGATATTAAGTAGAATTTCCTTGCATGGTTCCACAAAAAAGTGTCTAATGATGGACTTTTAATATTATATCTGCCCATTGTCACCACTCCGCTCGCTGTCAAATCTCCAAAAGAGGCTGAATTTAATCAAACAACTACAAGCGCATTTCATTTCAATTGCTATGGCAACATCCGAACTTCTCTTGCCAGGCTGCGGGTTTGCACTACATTTTGTCTCGTTCCTTTCAGCTTTTACACATACTGCAGCCACGAAGATCACAAGGGAGATGGTTTCACTCAGAACTAGTGCATTTTAGTAATGATGTTATGTTGTTGACAGAACAAGAGCCAAAAATTTCATCCTTGTTATTTTGTCCATGTTGAAAAAGGATTTCAAATACTCCATTTCAGACGCTATTGCCAAGTCACAGTAGAAACACAAGCTATTTTTCAGGTTTTTTTTTTTTTTTTTGAGACTTGAATTTGATCGCTGAGACAACTTTCAGATATGGCAAAGGCTCATTTGTGATCCAATCAATTTTTCTTTTGGATCTTACTGCTATCTGAAGAGATGATTATTTCAGAATAATAAAGATCAGTGCAGTGAGAGCAGAAAAGCATTTCAAGATCTTAAATTAGGACCAGGCTGAGAAAAGAGGAAGGCTTTTACTGAAGACTTGAATTTAGGAGAAAATGGTTGAATTGCTGTTAAATTCAACTCAGGTATATGTCCAGGAGTAAAAGATCTATATTTTGACTTCTTTCCTCCCCTTGGGGGAGTACTACATATGAAGCTAACAATCATGGTTTAAACCTGCATTTGTGTCAGATTTATTGGAAATGTCCTTGTTAGGTTACAAAGAATGGTACATGGAGCTGCACTGCAGAAAATAGGCGGATAATTGTGTGTATGTGTGTGGCTCTCCCAAAATTACCAGAGTGAACCCATAGGTCACTAGTTTGTCATGGTAAACATAAGCTGTTGGAATTGAGTTCAGGAGCTTTTCCCACCATTGCTCCAAGGTGGCAAAAGCTCAGCCACCGCTGCATTCTTGTGTGTCTTACCATTAAGACCCAGTGAATACCCTGGTGACAATGGTCATGTGGTCAATGAGGAAGGCAGCGGTGGAAACAGCTCAGACTTGGGCAAAAGGGGTTGAGCACTTTAGAATGGACTCATTAAGTCACAGCTGTTGTGTTTGGAACAATGACGGTAGAGGTCTTCTCAAACCTCTCCAGCACCAAAACATTCAAACCTCAGAGGAAGATGTGCCGTAGAATAGGGAAGTGCTCCAACAGGTGGAGGCTTGACAGTCACTTAACTTTGTCTCTGAGGGTTTAGTAAATATTTGTGGTTTTTGTGTTCAAATCTGAGAGCGTTTGAAAGAGGAAGGTCTTACCTGAAAGGTCATTTTTGCTCAAGAAATGAAAATTCTTTGAAAACATCACATTATTATTACAAGCACTTTGAAAAAAAAAGAAGAAAAAAAAACACGTTTTTGTCTAAATCCCCCTCTGAACACGACAAATGACTCAAGGCCAACGTCGCCTTTGATTTCACAATCCCACACCTCATTTTCACGCAGCTAGAGGAAGCCAGGAGAGCAAAGCCAGTGACCTCACCATGCTTTGGGGGTCTCAAAATTACAACACCCTTCCTCTCCTTACAAAGCAGTCCCCTGCTGCTGCAGCCTTGGTACTGCAATGCCAGCACCAATGGACTAGATTGGATTAGAGAGACAGCTAACTGTGAGATGGAGCCCAGGCTCACCACCAGTCCTATTTCTCATGTAAATGCCACAACAGTTCATAGTGCCCGACATAATAGAATGGATACAACACAATAAAAGCTTCCTTTGGGTGCAAAATTACAAAGTTGACATCACTTAGTGAAGAGTTTTTTTCTCCACCTTTGTAAAATTCTCATAGCGCCTGGGAAACTCCAGAGGAGAGAGTGTCTGACTCATGTCACAGGGTATTACTCTGTTAGAGGTTTTCTTGAAGTACTGAACCCTGGATTTGTTCTGTTTCCTTTTTCCTTTCTGTCCTGGAGTTGGCGATGTTTGCTTTGGAGCTGACAGTTGACGATTTAGGATTCCGGAAGCCAGCCCACCAGCAGGAATGAAATTTTAACCTGTAACAACAAAGTAAGTATGATCCAACATTTATATTGGCAAGAATGACAACCTCACTCTTAAGTGCTGAGAACCACGCTGGCACATACAAGTGTAAACCTGTCTTTTATCTTCATTAGTAAAGTATTTTGCATGCATTATTATATTTTTATGAAAACAGGGAAATCCTGAGAGGCTCAAGTTCAGGTCATTGAATCTAAGAATTCACAACTTGTCACCTCAGAAGGCTTGAGTCAAGACAACCTGGTGTCCAAATGACAGAAGAGCTAACTCCCACTTAAATATTTATCTGGCTTCAGGTAGATACCTCCTGTTTCATCCCAGAGCAGTTTGTGTAAGATCACGCCTGCACATCTTCACATGACCCCTCGTCCCTCTTAACCTTTTTCACATTTTCCTAATAAGGTCTGGCCGGCTGGATCCTATCACCAGTAGTCACTGAGACCAGTTTGTCAGGGTAAAATGTAATTAAAGTTAGTGGTTTCACGTGTAATTACTACAACAAAGTCTGAACCCCCGTGCACCTAAAATACTTTGTTAAAAAAAAAAGCCCACAACCAAGAAAAAAGAAACCAATGTTTGTGTTTATCTTTTCAAATTAGCTGGAACCTTTGAAAAATTAAGTCGGATCTCTAAGGGATCCAACACAAATCCTCTCCGCCACACGCATTCATGCTTTATCACATGCTGCAACTGAAGCTTTTGTAAATCCTCACAAACTTGTAGTTAGTTCAAAATGAGAATGAGAAGCAATACGATAAGACTGAGAGAGATCAGCTGTTCCGGTTAAATGCAGTGGTGTGGATTGGTTAAGCTGGTATTGGGCCATCTCAAATTTGCCCCTTGGTGTCAGATAAATATATGCCATGCCCCCCCCCCCCCCCCCCCAAACATGCAGCCTCACATACACACACATAGAGGTTCCCACTTTCCAAACAGTACCCCTGCACAGCTGTCTCCCTCCTCTGGGAGACTGAAGGCCAACTGTGCAGCCACTGAAATGAGCTGTTAATCCCGGTACAGGCTCCCAAGCATATTACAATGCACAGAGCCATCAGTCCCTCAGCCACTATGCAAGCATGTGCTATCAGTGTGTATTCATGCATGTGTGTTTCGGCATGTGTCAATCTGTTTGAATGTCAGCAGTGTGTGTACACGTGAAGGTAAAAATGATTGTTGTTTCTGTCCTGCATGCCCTCAGTAATAGCTTTATATCCACTGGCAGGAGAAAGACTCCACTTCTCTCCAACAAGTGTTTCAGCCGCCTCTCTCTCTCTCTCTCTCTCTCTCTCTCTCTCTCTCTCTCTCTCTCCCTCCTTTTCACCGAAGCAAAGTCATTACTGTTGCTTATGAAAGTGAAATGAATGAAAGCGTAATGGGGTGGATGAGAGGTCACGGCCTGAGGGCCTCTGGGGAGTGAGGACGCATAAACTCATCACCTGGTACTGATGGAGGACTGCTCACCCCAACCACCATCTCTATCTGTCTGCCCTCACTACCTACACCAGCTTTTGCCCTCACCGCATAAGGCCAGCACAAAGGTTTGCAGAAGGAGCAATTTTCCTCTCAAGTGCTATCCACAAACAACCACAAACAACTCATTTCAAGGTGACTCAGTGTGAAATCAACACAGTAAGGATATGGAGATATTGCCTGAATACAGACGGTGGGATCAGCGTGCCTTCCTTTGATATCCTGTATGGTGTAATTGCAAAGCTGAGCTCTTGTTTGAATGGGTTAATAATGTTATCACGGGGTTATTACTAAAGCATGCATTTTTAACAAGGGGAGTTTTTCTTACTTCCCAAATTAAAATATGTACCACGTGCTGTCATCACATCAGCTTTAAAAGTAGCTTATCAAACTGATTCCTTAAAGCTATAAAACAGAAGCCCAATCTGTTCTTACTGTAAATGGAAGATTAATTGTTTTTTGCCACACTAAATTATTTACCTCCATTCATTTTAGCATGAAGCTAACTGGAGGTAGCTCTCTCAGCTTTAGTCAGCTCTAAATTAGATTGTTACAGAACACCCACGGAACCTCACAATCAGAATTTGACCCATTCTGTTTGAAAGTCTAAAAGAGCTGCCTTATTCAATTACTTATCTAAATTCAAATTAGCACAAGGCTAACTGGAAGACGCTAGCTTGGCCAGCCTGAGTCCATCCAGCAATGTTGCCACGTATTTTCAAATACTTCATATTATGAAATTCAGAGAGATTAATATGGTGGCTATTTTCCTAATGAGCATTGTGGGAACTCATTAAGTAAAGGCTTAAATGTACGGGGCATTCATTTATATGAAAATATAATGCACTATAGCTTTAATACTGCGGAAAACCTGCCTAATGCTGGCCACTTGGAAAAGTGATTGTCCTTTAAAAGGAACCTCACATTTATACAGGACTCATTTGAAGAAGTTGAAGGCAATACAGTATATACAAATGTCCTTCAGCAATACACAGAACACATAATGTGGTGGGTGTGGTACTTCACTGTAGGTCTCTGTACTGTATGTGCCTAACACACAAACACACTGTGTGTGTGTAGAAAAAAAATCCTTGGAGGCTGTATTCTGAATAAACAGAAGGTCTTAGTCACACTTCACCTCATCAAGTATGGTAACTGTGGTTTTAAAATCTATTCCAGTAAAAATGTGCATTTAATAATTCCAAATTTAATTTGGCTGGATATGGGGTACAACAAGGTCTAATCTCTGACAGCTCAAATTTAAAATATGACCATGAAAAAAAGACACAACAACAACAACAACAACAACAACAAAACAATACGCTTAAAATATACTTTTGTTTTCTCCACTAAGCAGGCAGCAGGACAGACTGTCAAAACAGATCTTTCATACAAAATGGTAGGCAGCCTGCAAGGACTTTCATGGCTTTGAATTCCAAACGGTGACTGTCTAAAGGCATAAAAAGGGCAATTTTTCACAGCTACCTGTCCATGACACATTGTCGTCTTATCCATCAGCAAGCCTCAAAATGAAAGCCGTGAGTTTTCATCTAGAGACTGCAACACCTGGCTTCTCATCTCGCACTCAAAGTCCTCAATCTGTAAGAGAGTTAAAGATGTAAACATTACTCTAAAACTAGTCGAAGTCAAACAAATTCTGTCTATAAAAGAAAACAAGTAATATCCTGAACAATCTTTGTTCAGACCAAATCGCGGAAATGTAAGAAAACCTAGTTGTGGATTGAGGAACGCTTGGCAGACATGGCTGAGACAATTGTGTATATGATCAGCAATTACGCTAATGGCAGTGCTGACATACATGCTGGAGTAGGGTTCAAGCGTGTGTGTCAGAGCCGTGGTGAGAGTAGAAGGGCCAGGGAGGACAGGGGTCCGCTGAAAGCCCTGTTGGAGTCTCTGAGTGATGGCTTGTCAACGAAGCACTCTTGTTTCAGACGGAGTCAAGTCTCAGGTAGCTCCAGCAGGCTGCTCTACATCCATGTGGTGTTTCCAGGGTCAAGTCTGTACGGAGCACAATTCTCCATCTGTAGCCTCCCTCCATTTTCCATTCAACCTACTTTAACACTGAAGCTCCTGGGTTGTGTCTTTGTAACAATTTAAGTATGACTTTAGTGCTCGTTTAGCTTATTGCTCTTTAGGGGTTAATGATTCTGAACATCCCACGATTCAATTTGGATTCTTAGGGTCACAATTCAATTAAAAATCAAGTCTCCTGAGGCATGTCTGAATATTTTGCTTATGTCTGGGGAGGACAGGCGGTGTTTTAAATCTGGGATACAGGGCGTAGAAGCTATGTGGAGTACAGTCATGTATTTCTTGGCCAGATCTTCGTGACACACCAGTTTGATTTCCCTGACGACTGGTGTGTCACTGGGGAAGCCAGCCTCTGTATCGTGACGTAATGTTAGCTGCCCATACAGTGGCACCGACAACGCCGGTGTGCCATCGTCAGACATAATGTTGGCTGCCTCTTTTAGTTTCATTTCTTCTGCATCGGTGAGGTTCAGGTTGCAGATGTCAATTTTGGCATTTTCTCTCCTGGAGACAGAAGAACACAGTGTAGATGGCGGGTTGTAAATTGCGAGTGGGATGAGTGGTAGAGCTGAAACAGGCAAAGCACCACCAATAGGCGGCATTACAAGACAGAGAAATTGGAACTTTTTTTTTTAATTAGCCGAGAAACTGCGATTATACGACCACTTCTGCACACCTTCCACCACAAATATACTGTGCGTGAAAATACTGAGTAGGTTTGTTTTTTTAAGGTTTGAGATAAATTTTCCAAGTTGCGATATGTTGAGTCTTACATTCTTGTTGCGCCTAAATAAAAGCTTCTCTCGAACATGCCTATGCAAACCTGTCACTTCGAGATGTTAACAAGGGAAGGAAACATAATAAACCACATTTTGTTCCCAGAAAACATTTTTTTTTTTTAATCTGGTAAGAGAAGAACTACATTTCTGAATCTGTAGGGAGGACATCAGAACATATAGCTGTACAAAGCACCAGAGACTCTTCCTGAGTCCTACTTGTGGTTCTGTTTAGGAGGCAACAAAACTAGGATGTGTTGATGTGAGTAGATGTTGTTGGAGGGGACAAGAAATAGGCTGGAAATAATTTAGGATTTTTCATTATTCTGTGGACATATGGTATCTGGGATGCAACCTCATGGGGTGACAAGATGCAAACCCTCTCAGAAGAAGTTTTATTTTAATTGACTGTTTTAAAATGTGGATTTTCAGTCAATTCTATCACAAGAATATTGGGGGGAAAGTCACCGTAGGTGTCCTGTCATGTTGTTTAAACAATATATAAAAACGCCAAATGGAAAACATCAATCATGTTACAGTTTATAGACATTTAGAGAGAGAGAGAGAGAGAGAGAGAGAGAGAGAGAGAGAGAGAGAATCCTTATTTATCCTTTTAGTCCTTGGTGCTAGAATAAAGAAGAGACAGATCCATCGTCATCTTCCGCTTATTCCTACACATTAAGGGTCGCGGGGGGGCTGGAGCCTATCCCAGCGTCAACGGGCAGATGAGATAGATATTAGATCAATTTAATATGACACTCATCAACTGATTTCACAACCACAAAAATTATCACATGATAATTGCAATTTTGATGCTGTTTCTTTTTAGTTTGCTTGGTATTTGCCCCCGTAGACATGATTAACCTACGGTTATTGGTTACTGAATGATTTCAAAGACTATATCAAATACATTATGGTACAAATCGTGGTTGAGTTTTTGCCATTTTTTGCTGTCAGGATAACAACATTAAAAAAAAAATCTCTTTTTTCATAGCTTCCCTTCAACCTTGACTTAACTGCTGAATTAAATAAAAATATATAAAAGTCAGAGTCATTCTGGGAACCTTTATATTAAATATGTGTTCTGATTGAATCCTGACTTCTGCCACTTGGACCAAAAAATAAATAAATAAGAGACTCAAAGAACTCAATGATATCAATGTGTCTTTTTTTTAAGTCCTCTTTCGATTTTAAATTTACAGAAAATTTCTGCTCTCTCTTGCATTCAACACAGCGGACTTAACAATGTTCCTCTGCCATATTGTCCCCCTCACTGTCGATAAAATGGAGCCACACTTTAGAGCTCGTTGGCACATTCCTAGTCTCACAATACCAGACATCAAAGATCTTTGCCTGGTGAAATCAATTCTGAATTTTGAACAATGGCAAGAAAGCCGCTAACAAACCCACAGCCTTTACATTTCATCAAGGACGTGCCTTACCAGAAATGATGAACAAAGTTTGAAGGAGTTTACTTTGATGACTGCTCATTGTTGGTCCCACATTACACAGGGAGATGAGTTCTGCATGTCAACTTGAAGGGCAGCCCTAAAGACCTTGGATTGTTGTTGTTGTTGCTTTTTGTTTTTTTTTTTTAAGTTTTCAGCCACATTTTAGCAACAAAGCATGGGTGGTTGTCCACAGTCTCTTTGACTGGAGCATTTTTTCGAGAATGACCAGAAAAGTCAGAAAAGTTAAACTCATGTAATGTGAAATTACAAGTGCGCTAGCTAATGTTAGCACACCAAAGAAATGGCGTTCACACATCCAAGTTACATCCAAGACATGTAAAGCTGCATCATCATTGAACTGCTGGCTGATGAGATCATTCCCAGCAAATAATATCACATACGTGAACATCTGACGCATTTTGAGGGGAAGACCTGAGGATCCGAATTGCTGGATGAAGCTGTTCACACATGTGGCTTATCAGCAAAACCATGAGAGCCCAGAGTTGAGAGCAGAAGGCAGAGATGCAGTCGTGTGCTTCAATTAGAATGTTTACCCTCCCTGACCAGCTCAGTTATTTAAATAGAGAATAAACACAGGAGGACTTACTCATAGAAACTTAATTAAAATTAAACCACCAATACAACAGCATAAGAAAATAGTCCATGTGGCTGTATCTACTAAAGAAGTATTATTAAATGATTTGATATCATATTATTATATCGTGGTCATATTAATTCTCACATGGAACCATCAGTCTATTATCAGGAAAAGAAACCGCAAAATCTTTGTGTCATAAATTGGTTAGCGTTTGTTAATTAATGCATGTATGTTTTAATTCCTTCCTGCCTATTGACTGACGAGGATATTCAGCCACCGAGACAGTCAATAACTGTCCATCTTCCTCATTAATTAAAACAAGTAAATACATCAAATATGAAGACTGAGACATGTATTGCTATTGCACACAGTATTAACAGCTTAGCTACGCTGTTATCATGCAGGTGCAACAGTTAAAAACCTACTTTCCCATTATGAATTAGTCATTTTTGTCATGGCCTGATGAGTAAAGTCCTCGGTGCTACATATATTCTGTGGCTTTCACCAGCAGCCTTCATCTGTGTGTATCCATGCGTGTTTTTCATGTCATCTTTTGCATTCTAAAGATACATCTGAGGTTGTTTACCTTGCTTCATGCTTATTGCATTTTCATATTGGAGTCATCCTTCTGAGTCTATTCGGTAGTATAGTGTCCCTCTGCTTCTGGGGTGGGGGGTGGGGGTGGGGCGATACTGAACCAAGCTAATGTGCATTTCTACTGGCAAAGCTAAGCGCTGTGGATGTCTTTAACTTGATAACATCATTCTTCTTTCAGAGTAACACAAATGAAATCTGCATGCTCCAGGCTACACAATCCAAAGGAGATTATTCTTAGGAGATGATCTCAGGCTGGTCGGATGAATGATGTCATCAGTAAATGTCCCATGTTAGTTCCAAAACTTGTATTCTCCTGACCCACAAGGTGTGTGTGTGCATACGTACGTGTGTGTGTGTGTGTGTGTGTGTGTGTGTGTGTGTGTGTGTGTGTGTGTGTGTGTGTGAGAGAGAGAGAAGGGGGCGTTACCAAATTTAAACTGCACTTCTCTTTCCATCAAGGTATTTCTGGTCGTAATAGAAAAGGTTGAGAGAAATGTCAGAATTGGGAGATGGAAAACCTTTTTTTTTAAATCAGCTCTCACGTAGCAAACTCAAGTGAAATGTCAGCAGCTGTCTCCTCATATAAGCATCTTCTTGGATATTTTCAAACTTTGTGTCCAGATAGCATCCACATAGCCGCTATGTGGCACAAAAGAACATTTACAACTTCTACACCTGAAGGTGGAAGGTATCGCTTTAATATTCTTCTTCTTCTTCTTCTTCTACTTCTCTGTTGTCTTTCCCAGCATCTTTGTTTGGAAAAACAAAATTAAATAGCTTTATTAACTTTCTCGAAAGTATTGGTGTAAACAGGTCTAATTTGTATTTCCTTTTCAAAGATAATTCAAAGGTAGACAGCTAATTAGAACAAAAATAAAATAAAAATTGATGATTAAACGAAACTTGGGACAGAATTGAAATAGCAGATTCTTATCAACTTGATATGGTTTTTTCTGGATTTGAACCTGAACCGGCAGAGGGATAAATTAACACTTTGGCTGCTGCTGCAGCATAATTATCTTAGTTCACTGATAACTCTCAGTGGGGAGGCGTGTCATGGTTAATAGGCCTGTGATAAAATACATGAGCTTACTTAACATGTTGGTTATAGCCTGCTATAACAGCACCTGGGCAGGACAGGTTGCTTGACGGGGCAACTTCCAAACCTGGAAAAGTGGAAAGGAAAAATAAAACAAATTGAGTGACAAATAGAAATAAAGACAAATAAAAGAGTGTCCTACTTGAAAGATCTAAACGAGACGTAGCAAAGGTCAGAACCGGGGAGAGAGAACTAGAGCAAGAAGAGGCAACCACAGTGACGGCTTCTAGCACGAGAGCCCCTAACCCCTCTATCTCCACCCTGATAAGGCTCCTGCAGCTTATCAGCCACTGGGTAATTTCAATTAAAAGGGGTTTTGCAAGACAACTGGTTAAATACCTCAGAGGGAACCTGTCACCATGGGAGAGGTGAGAGTCTGCCTCCTCAAGACAGCCAGCAAGGGGAGAGAGGAAAAATAACATTGTGCTGCATGAATGGTTGGACTTGGCTCCAGTAGAGGCACGTGACGTGCGTTATTGCATTAGCTCCTCGCCAATCACATAATGAACTCTCTGTCAGACGAGACAAAAGTCCGGCCACACCCCTGCAGCACAGCAAAAAGCTAGAAGAATACGATCGGTAGGATTAACAATGAAGGAGCCCTGAAGGGAGACAGAGAGAGGCCTTTTGCCAGAGAGAGATAGGAAGATTCAGGAGCTTAGCGTTGTCAAATGTTTTATTCAGCCATGACCGTTAGTGCTGCCAAACAGATTAGCCTGTTTACCACAGGTTCTCATTTAAGAGATAAATCTTTAAATGTTGGATTTGGCAGGGAGAGTTGGGGGGTAGCGTCTATGTCACACTAAGTCGAGGAGGGGAGCACATCTAACGCAACAATGGAAGTGAGAGGCAGAAATAAAACTTCTCATTAAGCTCTGAGTTGTCTGAATTAATGACAGCTGTAAGCAGACTATGATCAATATGCCTCAGTATATCTCTGTCCCATGGTGAGATGAGGATCGAGCTATCTTTATGGCAAGCAGGTTGAGCGCTGCTAAAGATGGTGTGAGGGGTGTGTGTGTGTGTGTGTGTGTGTGTGTGTAGGGAAGTGTGTGTATGTGTGTATGTGTGTGTGGGGGCCCTTCTTTGTTGTAGCTCAGTGGAATTCTTCTCTCTTCTCTCATTCTCACTCTACTCCTTTTGTTCTTGTATATTACAGCGGGGGTGATGAGGCTCCCCTGGGCGTGTTAAGCTCGAGAAGCCCAATCTCAGTGGATAATCATCTTCAAGATACATCAACAGGGTGCTTGTAATTTTGAGCGACTGGGCGGAAAAAAAGAGAGAGAAAAGAACAAAAACAGTAAAGATTGAGAGAAAGGCAAGCAGAGAAGAAAAAAAAACCCAAAACAAAACACAATATGACAGCACTTTTCATGACAACTGTGTTGAATTAATTTTTATCTGATTATTACACGATTTATCAGTTCTTTCTCACTACCTTTCATTTAAGAAACATTTCCCTTTTTCTTTTTTTTTCCATCTCACAAGACACGTTCCCGTCACATTTGTTTTTCGTCCCTACTGTGTCTGAACGCGGCCACAGTTTGGCTGTGAAAGCTTGAGTTCTCAGTCAGCTTGTTAGAAAAGGTCCACGCCAAGAATTCCACACCATTTCCAATCAGTGATGCTGCTCTTGGCAGCAAAGCAGTAAATAACTACCATGAGGGTTGTTTCATTTCCCAAGATGAAGAATACACAGCTTCTTACTGAAGAATTGATAACTGACATATCCTATACGACCCACTTTCTTACTAATGAGAGGTCATCACACGCTGGGTGGAAATGTCTGGGGAGAACGCTGTCGTTTCTGCTGGGCAATTATTAAGTGCTTTATTGACCTTAAGGGACAGACTAGAAATTCTTGGCAAGTGGCAGGTGTATGAGTTAGGGACAAAAAAGGACAAACTACTGTAGGGCAACTTTTAATGGAACCAATGGGACCTGTGTGTGCTTGCCTGAATGCTTTGCCCCCAACCCCCCACCCCACCTGCTTGTGTGTGTGTGTGTGTGTGTGTGTGCCCACACACTGAAATATATAATAAAGATGGCAGTAATAATGAAGTGATGTGATGGTGATTGACAGGTTGGATGGTAATGCCGAGAAGCTAAAGGGTCCAAGTGACCAGTGCATTTTAGAATATTCAAGTCTTAACTGTCACTTCTCCAGAGACACATGATAATTATCTATGTGCTAGACAACAGCATCCTGTGGAAATCCCACTGGCCACCTGGCTATCTTGTTGAAATCAATAACATCTCAAGCTATCACAGCTGTAGCCTGAGTGACACTCTACAAAGTCAGCCATATGTCCAGAAAGCAATGAAAATCTGGAGGAAATCTATACACCAAATGCTGGATGTTATATCAAATCAGTTGTCCTGGAAAATTTACCCCCCCCCCCCCCACACACACACACACACACCAGGCCTGTCCTTGTCAAACTGGCACTCAGAGTGTTAAAATTTGAACTAGTGAGTTTGAAGTATGCTCTAATGTGCAAATCCCTGTATTAACATAGGTCTTGACATAGAATAGCAGGGAGTTGTCATAGATGATCATGAATATTCAAGCCTGTGACCTAGTTTGATATGCTACAGCAGGACAGAGGGGTGCAGGGTAAAAATCCATCTGAACTCAAATGTACTTACAGCATCACAGTCAAATGAATCAATGTGGGAGGGATTTTCTTTTAATTGTTCAATCAACTGCTGAGATCCCCTCCGCTTTGCAGAGGGTTCTGATGCATAATAGCATTTTGTTAATCTCAATCTGAAAGCAACAAATTGAAAATAAACCATTTTGATCAGGACAACCAAGTCCTCTGTAGAAGACGTGTCCCTCGAAGACAAAGTGTGAACACCCTTCCTCTGAATCATGAAGCTACATACTGAAGTACACAAATGAAAAGTGTTTCATTCTTCCCAGACCATAAGTTAATAAAAAATCCACTCTGTTGGCACCAGACTGTCTGACACAAACTCAAATTGATTCATAATTGAGTTTGTATAGATTTTTATCCAGCTTTTGCTGGTTACATTAGGGCTTGACTAGTCTCATTTTGCAGTGGAGTGTACAGCAAATGCAACCTATGCTCCAGGTTCACTGTGCACCGTGCATTGCAATAGCTTGGCTGAATAATAACAGGCTCTGAAGGACAATTTGGCTTCCTTCTACTCATCAATGTGCAGCCACTGAAGGATGTATTTAGGGTCACCTTTTTCCACTGACAGAAGCCTTTTTGTCTGACTATTAGGATTTGCATTTGAAAATTCGCCCTAAAATGGGAGGCAGAATAACATTCAATTTTGACATCAAATAACTCAAAAGCCATTTTTTTTCCTTCTCCTTTTTTTGAAAACAGCACCACGAAGGACGTTTGCAAAGGAACGTGAATACAGAACTTTGTGAATATTTGTGGAAATTTACTGTTCAAAGTAACAATCAAAACACCACACGTGAGCATTTTTTAAAGAATTTTATCAACAAATCTTAAACCGCCGACACTTTAGTCAGTCATTAAATTACAACTGTTTTAAAGGGGCTGTTTTAAAAGTTAGTCCCTAGAAGAGGCAGAAAACAACCAAAAGGCAGTAAAAACAGGGCTTTTGTTGGGTACTGTTCTCACGTTTATTCACATTTGATGCTCTACTGAGTTTTTGCAGCTGCAGGACAGTATATGTCCAATTGAAATTCATTTCTGCACCCATGGACATCGTAAGGAAGCAGTATAACAGTGTAGCTCATTATGTGATTCTTTTTTTTATATATTCTAAGCAACAATGGAGGTCCACAGCACAGAGGAACAAGCTATATAAGGCTCTGGACACACAAGGCATTACTTGTTTTTGGTCAAATTTAATCTTTCTTTTGAGGTTCTGTTGAAAATAAAAGACACAAGGAATATCCTTATCCTGACTTCCAGTGATATATCATATAAAAAAAAGACTCTGTCAGAGGTATATTGATATCTTTGGACTTGACTAGCAGCACCAAACTGGCTTTGTTGGTGTCACTCTTGGTGTGAGAGCCCTGTGATTAAGGAGCAGGCAGGTCATTCATCAGACACCGCTGTCCATTCAGTCCTCAGTGGGGCCTGCCATATAGGTCTCTGTCCAGGCCTGAGACATGGTCAATCTTCAGCCAGACAGCAAGCTCCCTTTGCGATAAAAACGAGGCTAAGTTTGGAATTTATAGCCGATCTGCAACGGGCCAGAGCATCTCCTGAGGGAGAACATAAAATACAGAGGAAAACAGAGTGTGAGCAGTAACACACATTTGTCTTTTATGGTTCAATGTACCAATAATGATGTTTGATTTTCCATTATGTTCCAATGAAAGGTGAGATAAATCAACACTGGTACTTTGATGGTCTGACCCATTGCTCTAAATGCCCATCCCCACGATGTCAACTTTACCCATTAAATCCAATGGGATTAGACATCCTGAAAAAGATAGTTAAGTTATACCAGCGCCCCAAGGTGCTCATTAGATTCACCTAGTGAACAATATCATCATAATAAAAAGGATGCGGTAAAATTTATCTGTATGCGGCGCTGCTGTTTTTCTTATGGGGAAGGACCCAAAGTGAGGCAAAGCAGCTCTTGGGTTGTAAAAAAAAGCCAGTCAGCTACCATCACTTACCCGCCCTTTGTATAACATCTCTTTGAAGGATCATGTGCATATGTAAATGAGGCTATATGTGATTCGCATTGACAGTGCTTCATTAAAAGACTGAGCTATTCCCATTTCATTTGGTCGAATCCCCGGTCCCGTATTTATTGGCTGTCCCTGGTAGTAGTCTGGAACATTAATATAGCGCAGCAGTATTATTCAGCTTGTGGGATAATTAGGCAGCACATCCCAGAGAAGACGCAATATGGCACATAAATTCGATTAATAAGCTATATATTGGTTTAAGATCCAGAGGACCCAGGTTTGAACTTGTTATGAGAGTATAGCAGAATATTATAGCACCTCTGTTCTGTGGGGGACAATAATTAATGGATGTCATGGTCAATTGAAATTGAAATAATTAAATACTTCCCACTGTAGTGCTTCTCTAATTTTTTCCAATATAACATAAAGTTGAAATCTGAATCATAAATCCATAAATATAATAATGACATCAGTTTTGTCCCTGTGAAACTGAATCAAATAACTCCAAACAAACACAATTTGCTTGTGCACATATTTTTCTTTTTATTAAAATCTGCTATTTATCTACTTACTGATCATTTTCATTTGTCTGCTCATTTGTTGTTTCCATTTCAACTTTATCTTTGTAACATATAAAAGAAGAGGCAGCAAGGCTCAGAGGTAGAGTGGCCGTCTGGCGCCCGAATGGTCGCTGGTTTGATCCTCACTTCTCCCAGGGATCATGTCCAAGTATCCTTGAGCAAGACACTGAGCCCCCAATCACTCCTGATGGCCCTTTGACAGACTGGCGACCCGTCCAGGGTGAACCCCGTTTCTCACCCAATGTCAGCTGGGATAGGCTCCAGCCCCCCCCCCCCCCATGTTATGATTATTTTTATTATGATTACTGCTGTTGTTTTTATCCAAATATCCTGCCTTTGTTTTCTCTGCTTGATTTTTGCACACTGTTAAATTATTTATATTTCCCTGTATTGATATTGTTCCTATTTTGGTTAATATTCACTTATTTATAATCTCTTCTGTTTTGGATGCTCTGTTTTTTGCTGACTCTTTGCTTTCGTTAAAAACACAAATGTCCCAGTTGCTGTAGATTTTAATCTCATCTCGAACTCTCGGCCATTTTTCTTTCATATCAGTTTTGCTGTGCTCTATTTTAACGGCCCGAGATAACCTCCGTTATGGTTTTGTGCTACACGAATAAAAATGAATTGCTTAGACTGAAAGATATCATAATTAACAAATCAGTAATGCCATCTGTATGTCTTCAGTTCATGAAAGCCTTCGCATTAAACATCCTGGCTAGTGTTTCTTAGAAAACTCTCCAATGGCAGGAGCTCTTGTGTTTTTATGAACCGTCAACAGATCATGAAATGAGATGTATTACAGTATGATGACGCTGTTTACTTATTTCTTGCAAATCAAATGCAAAAAGCGCCTAAACAATGGTAGCTTAGCCTTTACTGAAATTATCCTCTATCACATATTACTTCATACACTTGGGCCAATTTAAAAACTTTGCAGGCTTGCTCCGTGTTTTTTTTTTTGTGTTTGTTTTTTTTTTTTTGTGAAGCTGACGTGGCAGGATGCCGAATGGAAGTGGAGCTGCAGACAAATAGGAGCGAGGCGAAAGTTGAAAACTGTGAGCGGTGCAGAGGTACAGAAGCTCGTGAACCAATTCTCATTAATCTCAAACTTGCACTTCACTCATTTGCTTTATAGCTATTAGAAGGTTGTGAGTCACTGGAGTGGTACATCTGTCTTTGAAACAGCTCTCTAAACTTCATCGTTGCCTGGCGTAATTATCTCCCAATCCCCAGTCTAAACAGATCCAGACCAATCACAGGAGCAAACAGCTGCCTTACTCACACCAGTGCATATAAACACAGACTGGCCACAATGATTAAACAAACAGAGAGCTGATTTTATGGAAACCTCAACTGCATCCTTAAAAGAAACTGCTGCCACTGCTGTGACTAAAACTCTACTGATTAGTGGTCAGCAGTGGAAATTCAAATGAAATGTACTTTAGCAAATGGCTTCTAGATATAATCACTTTTAAGCTGCATCAGATGATTTACATTTTCACATTTCTGTCTAGCATACACATTGAGATCTGAATGAGATTCAATCATACTGGCCAGTTGACTCCACATCCTCCTCTTTGTGTGTGTGTGTGTGTGTGTGTGTGTGTGTGTGTGTGTATATATATGTGACTGTGTGTGTGTGCATATGCGCGCGTGTGGGTCCAAAAGAAAGAACAACAAAAACGTTGGTAGCCATCTGTGCTGCGTGTTTTCTTACTTTTCAGAGCGGGGGAAGAAGCAGTATTGGACAGCTGGAAGGCTGCAAACAAAAGCAGAGGAGAATGCTGATTTATGCAGCTGCTTTTAGTTCAGCTGTAGCCGGTGCTGCTACTGCAAATTGCAGTCACGGGAATGCAGTCAAGACTGGTGAGTGAGAGATGACAGTGATGGGACCTTCACAGATGAAGCCTGGGTGCCACCTACATACGCACCGTCAAACTTTTGATACTATTTGGGGTAGACTGCAGTCTGCATTATCTAGAGGAGACACTTCTACTTGCTCTCGGTCATATTTCCACCCACACAGTTGTTGTGCGTGGATTGACAACTCAATCGCATTTTGCAGTTGTGTTCAACGTGGTCACAATGTGTCCCTGACCACCTCCAGAGGTGGTTTGGAGGAATGGATCGCAATCTGTTCTCAGTGTGTCTCAAAGCACTTTCTGATCATACAAAAGGTATTTCAGTACATAAACAGTGTATTTTTCACCGTCAGCACATGCACAGACGGTCCAATCATCCCACAGGCTAACTGTTCGCATATGATATTGCATGGAATTACCGTAGCACGTGTTGTGAGTCCTCATCATTGTTTGCTTTGGCTTGTTGGGAAATGTGAATTATGGGGCAAAAAAAACCCCAAAAAACTTCATGCCTCTCAAAAATCACATGTTTATTGTTAGTTGTTTACCAGCACCCAAGGGACAATCGGGACCTGCATGCGCATGTCAAGAACAGATCCGTTGGCTGGGAAGCTAAACCTCCATGCTGAAAAAAAAAAAAAAAAATTCAACAAAACACAAATCAGTACACATACTCCACTTATCTGTCTGCACAAAAGACGCTCAAATAGTCAATAGGACATCCACGGATTCAAACAACGCTGTGAATACAACTCACTATTTGTATCACCCCCTTTTCCTGCCAGTTACTTCACAGTGACAGAAATACTGAGCCTCCTCCAGGATGCAGACAGCAGAGATGCACCAACTCATCATTGCACAAGCTAGCATGACCCGAGTACAAAAGACATCACATGTGATCAAATAAATATGCATCAATGATCAAATCATACGCTTCAGATTTCTAATTTGGACGGTTGTAAAATGTAAATTGATTAACAATGATTGAGTGTGGTGACTTGCATACTCATTGCCTTGTAAGAGAGTGAATTATATGCTTTATGTGTGATCCACTCCTTCTAACAGCAAGCTTGCAGAAATACCTTCACTTTTAGTGAATGACTATTGATCTCTTGTTGGCTTATTAGCTATGAGTTGGCAAATATCTCAATCAGAAAATGTCAGTATTCTGCCAGAGTTGATCTCACTCTAATTCCAGTTCTAAAAGGAGCTGACATGTCTCCCTCCGAATGCAGTTTTCTCCAAAAATGGACAGCCTTTTCTAAACTTAGATTTTAATGACTTATGTTTGACTTTGTGAACTTAATATGGACATTATGACCTTTTATACAAATTGCTTACTTTTAATATTAGCTGACTTTTTAACTGCTTAAATGATTTTTCAGTGATTACCTTTATTTCCTGCTTCACCTCAGCTGATTTGTTTATCAATTGTGTTCTTTATGCCCAAAAAACATTGCTATAGTGGATTAATATAGATCACGGGTGTCACCTATATAAATATAACTTCTGTATAATTTATGGAATTTATATACATCTTAATGTGAGACGTTCATGCAATATTACAACAAAAACTGGAAAACTCACACATCAGGTTTGTGCTAAATATGCTACTGTTAACACAGGAACACTAAATTGGGGGGGGGGAAAACAATCAAAGAAGAGCTACTTAACCATTTATTCCCCTTATAATACTAAAAGTATTCGTATACTGTAATCATAAGCTCACAGTCACTTTTAATTTCAAATCAAAGATTGCTCTTAAGTGAAATTATTCATATTACAGGTTTACGGCTAGATCTAATCCTTCAGTTAAATACATATCTAGGTCAAAGAGATACACTTTATCTAATCGGAAATATGGAAAGAGAAGAACACTTATGACTAATAAGCAGAATTAAATGCTTTCCCCCCCAAATACCCACAATCACTAACTGAGAAGTTTGTAATGTCTGGATTTGCTTTCTGGCTCCACTTCAGTCCACCTCCAGGCAGCCCAGTCATGTCTGACTTCCAAATGTGATTCAGCAGCAGCAGGATTCAGCGGAGCCGCGTCAGAGATCCCACTTAAACACAGACCCGAGCAAGAAACTGACGGGAGAGGAATGTCTGCCGGACTCCCCTGTCATGCAGTAGTGCTGATGGGATGATAAACTGGACTCTTCCTGTCCTGACACTCCTGATTGGTCCACCGCTCTGGGCAACAACAAATCCTTTCTTTTAAAGGTGGAAGTAAAAGGACCTCTAGGATAATTGTGACAAGCTGCTGCCCCCCCCCCCCCCCCTCCCCAACATGTCCAGGTCAAATTTCTCCAAGGGGTTGGGGGGGGGGGGGGCGGGGGGTACTTCCTGGCCTAAACCAAACCCTCACGACTCCTTTATCAGGGGGCTTGTTCCCTTGAGACTTATTTACTTATCAGTTCCCTCAGCAGGGTAAATGTGAGCTGTTGACAGGCCAGTGAAGGAGCAGGATGGGCTCCTTGCAGGTCTGTTTGCTTATCTAGCTGACGCGAAGACGTTCCTCAGAGGAAGTCAGTCACTGCTGTCTGATTAACTGCTACACTGTCACTTTTGCATTTGTACGAAAGAGCATTAAGTAAAAATATCTCTAGCAAGCAAGCAAGCAAGTTTTACGGCAATAGCAAGCTCAAACCCATCCCGGCACAAGAGAAAATGAGATCAATTCAAGATCGTTCTTGCTACCCAACATGTTGAACGCGTAATGACTCCTGAGCAGAACACAGCTCTCCATTAGAGCGCAAGCCAAGAATAATGGTGGCCCTCGATTGATTTAACAGCAGAGCACCGGCTGACACAAAAACACACACGTTTGCCCAAAGTTTGACATGAACAGATGATTTCTCAGAGGAGGGTTTGTTTAAGGACCTCATGTATCAGAGATACGTCAACAGCTAGTTTCACATGTCAGCAGTGTCGTAAACCTTTTTACGTGTCTGACTGATGGTCGTGATGAGGGATGCACTCGACTGTATTTGGTGTAGTTTTTATTCCAAATGCCAAAACAACGAAGGGACACAGACCATCGCACGTGTTTATTAGACTGACTGCACTGCACTTAACTGCTCTCTGTATTACGTAATACTCACATTGTAGGTAAACAAGAGGTAAACAGGAAAAGCAGAGCGAGCTGTTTCGGGGGGGGGGGTGATGAAAATAGAGTGACATTATGTTGTACAAGTCTTATTAGCAGATTTAGTTTAATTACCTCAGTCACAGACGATGTTTGTGCTGCCGCTTGTTTGTCTGGTAGCAGAATTATGCAAAATAACAAACAAAACCAAAACAAAACCACAAGTAATCTGAGAAGGGTTAAAGGTTGGCCATGGGAGAAGAACATTCTCTTTCATTTCTGGGGAAATATTGCATGGAGTATAACGGCAAACATATTTTAAAATGTACTTGTGGATTATTTCATACGAGATATATATATATATATATATATATATATATATATATATATATATATATATATATATATATATATATATATATATATATTGGCTGGCTTCTGTTGCAGGTTTGTATTTGTTTAATATTGTGAGAATTGAAATAATAATCAGAACAATAACATTTAAAAAAATTCAACTAGATTTAGAAGGATAATATCTATAAATGTGTGTACTAAACCTTTCCTGTGTGATATTGACCTTGGCAGAGGTCAGCATTCTTGGTAATATTTGTTTTAAGATCCTCTTTCAAAATTCAACTTTACTACACTCATTTTTTTTGGCTACAGTTTATAGTTGATATGCTTTGCCCGCCAGATATCGTCATTCAACGATAGCCTCATATTTCATTGTAAATTCAAAAGTGTGCGTCTTAATATATGGAAGTTTGATTAAAAAGTCAATTGTTTGATTAAAAAAAAATCAGTTGCTTTTCATTTGTTAAAGTTGTTTGCCATATGATAGAGGAAGAATGAAAAGTCATAATTTGAAGATTAATTAGAACGCTAGCATTAGTGTCAAAGCTAAACGTCTCCTCTCCGTAGACGTGCGTAGGCGCAGCACAGAGGGGAAACAAGGTGAGACGGGAAGTTGAGGATGCAGTTTGAGAACAGACTACAGCTGTGAAAGGCACGTCATCAAATGCTATGTTCAAGAAAAAAGAGAAATTAACAAATTAGACTTCGACCAAAGATTGTTTATAGCACCGAGATAACCTTTAGTTCTTCCTTTTTTTTTTTCCTGTTGGGAAATACTTCCAAAAACTGCAGTCAGAGCAAATACACTTGCACTCTAATCTGTAAACATTTGCAGCAGAGCAGATGGTTCTGAACCCAAAGGTCATGTTGTCACATCACAAACGGACCAACGGTGCAGACATGGCTCTTCAGAGCTTATGAGTCGTGCTGTCTGGGGCGGCATCTAAACCGTAGCGTGGCGTGTAATCCACAGCGCTCAGCCCCCAAACCGCACCTCGTCGTCTTCATACACGAGCGCTGACTCTCACAAAGCTTGTTAACTGTTCTCTTAAGGAGGGTTGATCCATGCTTCTTGGTTTAATCTGTTATGCTCCATGATAAAAACCTGACGCTGTGTAAATCCCCTCTTCATGTAACAGCTTCATGAGGGCTATAATGTATATTTTCTATTGAATCTGTGTCAGAGGTTTTCATTTTATCACTCTATATGTTAAATAACTAAATATTTGGAATACTTTTAGCACCAGTGGCGTCATGCAAGCCTCAGTGTGGGACGGAACAACTCCCAGGAGAAAAGAAAAAAAGGAAATTGACATATGACTTTTTTAAAAATACCACCAACTAAGTTTCTGTTGCTCATTAGTCTCCCGTTTTATATTACCTGCAGATAAAGTGTGACAGTTTTACCATTTAAATTTGAAAATACTGAACAGGTGCATCCTTTCCATTTCATTTTTTAATGAGAGAAGTCCGTAGTTATTATCTGCACACACATAACGCAATTAGAGGAAATGGCTTTCTGTTTTTATAATAAATAAGACAGTAATTCTACTCTGGAAATCTGATATCATTGCAACCCTAAATAGAGTATATTTATTTTGATATTTACAGGTGAACATGGAGAGTAAAACAATAGTAACTTGATCTTTAAGTTGATATTTTCTCACACCACTGCTCTCAACTGCCAGTCTTTTAACCTGAAGGATGATGTGTTTGTGTTTTTGTTTGAGTGTACTTCCTTTCATTCGGGGGGGGGGTGGGGTGGGGGGGGGTGGTGGTCCAGTTTGCTCCCATTGCCAGTAAATGTGAATGCGGATCTGTGACAGACTGGCTGGTGTTTCCCTGCCTGGGTAGGAGGAGAAGCTTCACCTTGAGTGACCCAAAATATAAACTTACAGTTTTGGGGAAAAAAACAAAAAGGATGAATGTTTTGATGGATGGATGAGTTTCTGATTTATTTTTAGTCTTCCACTTTTATGAAAGTTATTGCTTTCAAACCTGAGAAGAATTTTCTATTTTCAAATTCTGGAATCTTTGCTGAGAATTTTATATAAAAGATGTTTCAAAATATGAGTAGGAGCACAAAACCTGAGCAAAAATCGATCTCATTCTGTCATTATTGTCACATTATCTGGTCTTTATTATTAACAGATGACTTTGGGTTTGACACCTATAGATACAGATGTTAAAAAAAAAAAAAAAATCGTCATGACTTTTGATCAAATACTCATAAATAGTTAAACACAACGTTAAATATGAAGTATTTTGAGCACCACAAATTCAGCATTTTCATTATAATTGATGAAATGTGCATTAATGTTTCAAGTATAAGTTTCAAACTATTTGTTTGGTTAATTTATGCTGATTAACTGTTCCCATAGTAATTAGACCCAAGTAATTACAGCATAAATCTTTTATGCAAGTTCTCCATTCTAAACTTTCAATACAGATCAAGTACCAAAGATGATATTTCAATGCAGAGTTATGTCTTTCACTTGAACCAAACAGCTATTTATGTGGAATATTTCTTCTGGGTAACAGACAATAGTGATGGAATGAAGGGTTGGGCTGAGGGTTCACTCTCTCCTGTGCAATGACAAGCTCGATCGGTCATTCAGAAGACAAAGATAAAAGGTCCCATCGTGGATCTTAGCATGCAAAAACATATCTCAGGTCTATCAAAAAACAGAGGTCTGCAGAGGCTCATCTACAGTCCCCTGACATGGTGTAGGACCCCTGGAGGACTGGAAGGACATAAGAGGCCACAAATGATTTCCGTAGCACCGCGGGTCTTTACTGTGTCGAAGGGAACGGCCATATTGTAGGAGATAAAAGCAAATGTATTTTAGAGCCCCAAGAGTACGGATAAGACGAATGACAATATAAAGGTTGTACGCCGAAAGAACAAAGGAGCCAGGAAGCAGACAGTTTTCAGAATGCGGAGATGAATGGAAGCCAGTTTGATTCCCTCCTATCTGCTTCAGGTGATGTTGTCACAACCTGCCTCCTCTCAGCTCACTTCCCCTCCGACCTAACAAATCCAAATTGGACGAATGGATGTACACACTTTTGCATCCAATCATACGAGCATATTTTATTTATGTAATGATATGCAATAATGGCTCAATCCTAACGTGTCAGTAGTTCCCCGCAAGCACGGTCCAACCAGCAGCATCCTGTGACTGAATAGAAAAACAGCATTTGCCACTAGACACCAGGATGAGTCTCTAAATTTAGGACACTTTAAGAAGAGCGTGTTTTTTCCTTCAGTTTAACTCACTGTGCTTTTTTGTCTGACTTAATTACACAGAATGTTGTGCCCTACTTACATCTGAACACTTCAGTTTCGAGGACCGAGCAGAGAGCAAAAATATATTTCTCCTGTTTGACAGACAACTTCCAAGCCAGTTGCTCCAACATAGTTCGGCCCTTCCAAAACCAGAAACAAAACTAAGGTGCAAACTGTCAAATATGACTTGTGTGTGGCGAGGATGGAATAGCACAGCAAGAAAAAAAAAAAAAAAAAAGATTTCCCATGCTCTGTATTTTGTTCTAATAAGCATGTTCTCCACCAGTGGGGGATGCTGACTGTCCATTTGTCTTGGCTTGCCCACCACTGTTGGGGAGATGCTCCCGCTCGGTGTCTGCACCATGCTAAGTTAAAAGCGACGCTGGGGACTGCTGCAAGTCATTTGTCTCTGGTAACACCGGTTCAGAGAAAGCCAGGACCTCAGCCTTGGTGGATGATGCATTATTGTGTTCACTCGCCCTTGTTTAATTACATCCACGCGTGGGGTCTGCTATCATATTCTTCAAATCTTTTCCATCTTGGGAAATTTTAGACAAGATGTATGTTATTGTGCTGCGTGGTACCGCGTTTGAATGAGTGTGTGAAAGAATGCTTCGGTCTAAGTATTTCCTCATTCATTTAAAATTAATTATTCAACGTTTTCCTGGCCTGCACATTCAAAATAAACACCACATTGAGATCAGACATTAGGAGACATCGTAGCTTTCTCTTTCTTCTTATAATGACCGGCTTTGCATTAGAGCTCTGAAGTGGTCATCGTTTTACCTCATTTTCTTTACAATACCTGTGTGTTATACTTCAAAAATAAATAAGATATCATTTAATCCTGATCTATGTATATAAACAGACATGCTTTACACACAAAAAAACGTGGGTGATAACAACTGTTCTGTGAAAAAAAATTATGAATTTATTTTTATTTATCAATTATGCAATATATATACACAGTATATATATATATATATATATATATATATATATATATATGTATATATATATATATATTAAAAAACATGTTTAAACCCAATCCTAACATGAATACATTGTAAATTATTTAAATTGCAGTTTATTAAAAAGCCTGATGCAGCATGCTAACGGTGAATGAATTTCTTTAATTGTATTTAAGCACATTTCTGCTGAGTTTGGTGCAGTTCAGTATAAGAATACTCATTATTTCATCATTCATGATGTTTTCTGTTTGCAGGATTCACCCAAAAACTATTAGCGTGAATTTCACCAAACTTGGCAAAAGGTTGTTGTATTGCCCACGGAAGACTCAGTGAAATTGAAATGACATTAAAATGCCCTCTAGTTTAATATTTTGTATCGAGTCACACATCAGACCACAATAAAGCTGCTAAAGTAAACCACCAGACAATACAGTTCCATTTTATCGGACTTTCAAACACCATGTTGATGTTTTTTCAATAGCAAACTCGGTTCAACTCTGTCAGTGCAATATAATTATCATTTCACTATGAGAAAAGGAATCTAATGAAGATGTACATGACCTCGCTGACACAAATGTATTTCAGAAGCCACTGGGTAAAACAGGCCAATCTGAGGAGCAGAAACAGTTGTGTCTGGGCTTATTTCGCCCACAGTAGTCAATAAAAAAAGCATAAATTAGAGCGGAACTCCAGGAGCGCTGACCTCAGCCAAGACCGCCAGCCCACTCTTCTTTTTTATGCAAAACCACAAGTGGAACCATTACATATGTCCGAAACGATTAGAATTATCTTTACTAACTCATTATATATGGAATGTTCTTGTTGGTTTGTAGCCTTCTGCACGATGTCAGAAACATCTGATACACATGAACTAAACGATCTACTGATGAAACCGGTTCACGAGGAGCCCACTGACGTGTCTTATATGGCAACACTCTGGAGAACAGCCGGCTAATTATTGCGGATTCTTCTACAGTTTATTCAATATAAAACTAAATAAATCCCTTTGCTAACATACTGCTGGGGGAGGCTCGTGTCCTGCAACTGTCTCCTTTTGTTCACACTGGCCGTTTTTCATTTGTAAGCATTCCACATGCAATAAAATCTGTCTGTCTTCATTCAAGAATGTACTCCACTACATTCAGCAGTGTTTGTTTTTTTCTTTTTCTTTCCCTTGTTGCAGAATTGAATAAGAAAATCCCTCAGTGTTTGTCCAAGGAGGATATTTATCTGAGTAGTAAAAGTGCAACAAATCCACAATGAAAAGTAAACCAGCTCAATCTTTGACTGATACTGTTCCCTAATCTCTGCTTGAGTGAGATAGATCTGCATTTCGACTTTAACACCAAAGTCAATCGCTCCCTCGATGACTAATGTGTTGCTGGGACAGAAGCGTTGCAATGTGTGGTGAGATCTCTCAGGGCCTTTGTGGCTCTCACATGCTGGACATCCCCATTGAGACAGTAAAGAATAGGTGGTCACTAGGTAGGGACACAATGAAACTGAACTCAGGGACTGGAACAATTGCTTGAGCTGTCAGACGGTGACAGAAACTGTAATTAATGATATTTTCTATTTTCACCGAAGAGAATGGGCATCTGACAGAGGCATTATAAATGAGCACAGCCTTGTTGGAGGGAATAATGGCAGTTTATTAGCAGCAAGACAGATTTAACAGATCTCTCTCAGACAAAGGCTGTAGACACATTGAAAAATTGAGACAATCTGCCCTAAAGATCGGACGGGAGAAACAGTTCAATGCAACAAAAATGTTTGTATTGTGATCATATTCCTTTTTTTTCCTCCTCCATCTAAAACCATCTGCTAGCCAAGGCGACTGCAAAAGATTATCCCGCTGAAAATGTGGTTTAATCCATGATAATTAATCTCCACAGATTACTTTGTGACAGGTACATATATAAGTATATTTTAATGCTCTTTGCTTCAGATGAAGGTACATTCAGGACTTTGAGTGTAGATGTGATACCAAAGAACGGGAAAGATTCTATATACTATACAATACTTTGTTCGCAATAGTATCATAATACAGTATTTCTATAATAACTGATGTATACTGCAAGAGGATTCATCTAACGTACATCACGGTAGCCGTGTAACTGCAGAAGTACCCTTAAAAAACACAGGAAGTATTTACCGAGTCATAGTGTCGGTGTCAATAGATCTGACAGAGTGAAAACAACATCTAACAAAGTGCAGAGTGTGAACTGGTTCACAACACCAGCTGCAGAAATAGAATATCAAATATTTGCTGCCAATATCAATATTGTATCGCTGTACAAAATGTGAGAAATCGCAGTATCAAAACTTGCCCCCCCCCCCAAACATAGACAACAGATATCTAAGAGGCACAGCGCTGTTGATATTAGTGGCTTCAAGCTATTTGTCTTTCAAGGAAACACATTTCTAAGTATTTTTCAGAATATTTTTATTTTTTTTCCTGGTAAGATTTAATTGGGGATCAAAATAACCACAATAGTTTTTCAGTGTCCATGACAGTCAATCAAATATGTTACAAGGATTCGTTATTTTCACAATATCTGATGGATTTTGGCAATAAAGGCGGCACGGCTCAGAGGTTAGTGTGAGCGTCTAGCAAATGAAAGGTCGCTGGTTCAATCCTCAATTCTCCCGGTGACCATGTTCCTTGAGCAAGATACTGAGCCCCTAACTGCTCCTGATGGCCCTGTGATGGACTGGTTACCCGTCCAGGGTGAACCCCGCCTCCCACCCAATGTCAGCTGGGAAAGGCTCCAGCAACCCACCCCCCCCATGACCCTGAACGGATAAGCGGTATAGAAAATTGATGGATGGATTTTGGCAAAAACTATTTTAACATACTTGGGATAGCACTGGGTGAAAGATTCGTGGAGGTTTTTTGCCTCTGCGTGGCTCGTTTCACTGGACCGAAATATGGCTGCAATGTGACACTACAGGCATGTGCTGCTGAAATGATGAATTAGATGATTTCCAAAAATTAAATGACACCCCCCACCACCACCCCCCCATCCTATTTTCAGTTCATGCAATTGATTTCCATCCAGCGGGTTTGAATGTATTATGTTTGTTTGAAAAGTTAAAAGAATTCGCCTAATTTCTCCCCAACCAGGCAATACTTAACCAGATTAGAGTGGCCACTTCACGCTTTGTTGATGTATCCAAGTGAGGGAGGGCAGCCCAGCTGCAAAAGCTGATCAAAAGAGAGAGGGGGAATGTGATATTAGCATCAAGTGCTTCAGCGAGTGACTCAGACAAAAACATTGAAAAAAACATCATTTTTAGACACTTCCTTTACTCATGTTTGGAAGTGAATATATCTGTTTGTCAAGCAGCTGTGTGCATCCATACATGGCATTGATTCGTACTTTAACCAGCATTATAAGGCAATTCCTCTTTTCCCTTTTGCATCCCGTTATTGGTAATATGCTAATGACATCCGCTGTGATTAGCGATTTTCTTCTAATCTTTATTCCACGGTGGCCTGAGCAATCACAGAGGTAGAGCTTCAAGATTTACAGCAGCGAGCTTCTTCTGACTGCTCTTCCCGCTCACCCTGACTTGATTTGATTTGAATAATAACGAAAAAATTTGGATTCAAAGGCCACTTTGGTGCACTTCTGTGCATTTGCAGATCCAGGAAACACTGACAAGAGCGTAGGAAAGCCTTTTTACTTATGATGTAAGCTGTTTGACTGAAAGGTGCTTTAATAGGAGGAAGTTCTGTATTCAATGTCTTGCAAGTGAATGTGACATTTTTTTATTGTTCTTATTTTGGGCACCATGCATTAGTTTCTCTTTCATTAACAAAAAAATGCCTCAATTTTTGAATTAGTTTTGACTGATTCACACATTGATAGAATCATATTTTGCAGATCTGGTTGTGAAACTGTAATCATTAAACCAGCATCAGAAGAGACTAGCCCACCATTTGTTGAAAGGTAATTGAGCTTGTGTGAGGGTTTTGTGCCGCAGCACTTGCGCGGACTATATAAAAGTCTGTTTTATCCTCTGGCGAGTGTGGGGGCTGGTCATAACTGTGTGGTCTCACACTGGCTCCAAGCATTTGAACTGGAGTCCATAGAACACTAGCTAAAGGATGATTTGATATACTTTTTTTTTTTTTTTTTATTTGGTCAACTTTCAGCATCAAAGAGAAAAGTGGGTTAATTTCAAGTCAATTCAACTTCTTGCCTTGGACATTTAGCAGTGATAAGGTTCAACCCCCGTGTTAAATGTTGAAAAAAGCTGTGCTATTAATTCAAGGAACTGAAATACTTTGATACATTTTTGTTGAAGTCTACCTGGTATAAAGTATCTCTGAATGGAGACACTATAGGGTGCAGTTCCTGCCGTGAGTTAGCGTTGAAAGCTACCTGGAAGCCCTCCCTAATTGGCAGCCATCTCATTTGGCTTTGATACTGCACCCCATCATCCGCATGAGCAGAGCAGAGTGGGCCCATTGTCTAGGGAGGAAGTGCAGGTGAGGAACAGGCTAATCGCCAAAGACAAGGCAGACGGTTCATGGGAGAAAGCAGAATTTCTACATGAAGCCATTAAGCATTTCCAAAATAGTGTCAATTACAGCGTACATTCATAATATACTGTACACTCTGGCGATATTTTACCGTAGCGCATGAGGAACTGTATTATATGAAGGGGTAATGAGGGCAGTAAAAACTGAGTTTAGCATGCAAGTTCCAAGGACCTTCTAATTAAGAGTGCCATCTCAGGGACAGCATGGGGAGTGATCAAATGGAGAGTGGCCGTGTATGTTTTTACCTGGAGAGTGTTTTATCTACCATTGCCTCTCAGCAGGACCTTCAACCAACCTGGCTGCGCTTTACAGCCGAGATATGGAGTGAAACGCGCAGCACCAGGAGATAGTCAAGCACCATTATAGCTTGAGTGAAACCAACGTGTTTATGCTACGCTGTACAAATAGCATGAGGTAAAATAGAAGGATCTGAGTTCGGATCTGCAGGTGTAGCAGCAGCAGTCACACTACACCTGAAGACGCGCCATGTTACTGTGGTGAAGTGAAAAGAATCATTCACGCTATTGAAAAAAATCAACTTGAGAACTCGGGCTGGTCGTCTTTTTTTGTCTCTGAGGTCTCAGAGAGGTTTCATTATTTTTGTCTTAGAGAAGGATTTCTCTGGTTTTGGAATCATAAATGTATGTTTAGTAAATCTATACAACTCCAAGAAGGCATGTAGCCGCAAGCAATGATTAATTATCTGAGTGTACTGCAGTCGGCATCCGGGCCACACAGCGTATGAGAGACAGAGCCTGTAAGTAATCCATACCCGTGGGTAATGGCCTATTGACTAACCTCCTGATATTTACAAGTCAAATGGAAAATTAAAAAGGACAGAATTGAATTGGAAGATGAGTACAGATTGGCTATTTTGAAAATTTGATGAAATTGCTGTCAGTCTACTAAAAACGAAAGAAAAAAAACTGAGAAACTTCACGCAACAATGACCACGTCTGAAACTCCTATAACAACTTACAGTTCTTTAAATAAACGCGGTCATGTTTTGCACAGGTTCAACTTTGTCAGACATTCGTGCAATAATGCATGGGTGTGTCATAACTCTTCTGGGGGTTGAAAAATGGATTTAGTTAAGTGCAGGAAGTATTATGTTTAGCTCAGGGCAAAGCGTTCTGTTGAGTTATAGCAGCCGATTACCCACTGCTCTGGTCTGGGGACTACATGGGGTATTTGTTTACACCAAAGGAAATGAAACTATTTCCATTTAACTGCCCTGATTATTGGCCGCCTTTGCTTCATTCCTCAATACATGTGATATGTTTCCTACTGTTACAATGAGTATCTCTGCTTTGACCGAATGAAGATGGAAAAAACAAAAGAAATTCCGTTTTTGACCGACTGAGGAAATAAAAATGATGTGCATTACATGAAGCATTGCCGAGGAATCCTGTTTCCCATTATGTTTTCACAACTGACTGGGTTTTTATGCAGAGGTGCTGATGCAATTAGCCTTTCTCCTCCTAAATGTGTGCCAGATCGTGCTTGGGTTTCAAAGAGTCAAAAGAAACACTACCTTGCTTCAATTTCAGGGAACCTGTGCTTAATTTCATCCCCTTTATCTAATAAAGATTTCCTTTTTTAAACTCCATGTGGTTTGCTGTCAGTCGTACCTAAATAATGGACCAAACTGGTCAGCGGCAAGAGCCAAATGACTGATGTTTTATCTATGATATCGCTATGTTGGAGCTTTAACAAGTTTATCCCTAGGAATCCCTGCTGCTGCAGAGATTATTATCTATATTTCAGTTTTGAATAAAAACATATCACTGCAGAGAAAAACAGAAGCATCAGTGAACAATGAAAAACGGATTTTAACCCACTTTTATCAAAAAAAAAACCTCAACTGAAAGAAGCTTCCTATCTTGGTATCCAACATACATACAGTACGTTCCCGGCCACTACAGTGTCAGCATATTCCCAGCCGGAGGTGAGTGCTGCAAAAGATTGCAACCACGCCTGAGAGATAAAGGAGAGGAGGGGGCTGCAGGCGAGAATGATGAGGTTGATGCCTCGTAAGCCGCCGATGGCCTCTACCCTGCAGCATTTGTCTAAGCAGCAATAGCAGAGGATTCATCAGCAATCATACAGATGAGGAGACATTTCACCTGTCTCAGATTCTATCGCCCCCTAGAGGCAAACCTACAAATCGAACTTACTTGTCGGAGTTCACAACGGTGCAACATACAGATATGCATTCATCCCTGACAACATTTGCGCTTTTTTGATATGATGAAGTGTTTTGAACTAATCTTTGGAGCAAAACTTCTCCGTAATATGAAGAGCCATTATACAAAGCACAGATGCCCCATCCAATCGGCAGCTGGCGTGCTGTATATTTCCGTTAATATTTCACATTAGCCTGTGGCGCTACATCATACCAGATGATTGCTTGTCTGTTACGGTATATGATGAGAAGTGTTCAGGGCTGCTAATGTGAGACGTCTCTGTTTACCACTTTGATGGATGGCCTCCCTGATAGGACCTGAGTTACGTTCAGGGGTGTCACAGGAAAAAAGATGACAGATGGGCCCAGCTGTTGAAGATATCGACACTTTGACCAGACTATGAAGACATAAATCACTGCACAGCTAACCAGCACTGAGGGAAAACGGGTGACTCTTCTTATATGGACCCCTCGTCTTGATGCACTTTATGATGAACCACTCGCCGATCAGAAGTCGTAAATATTACAACAAACACAAAGACTATAGTGAAAGCTGTAAAGAATTGAAGCGCCCCGAAGACGGTTATTAACTGTCACCGGAGATTAGCGGGCAGTAATAAAGATAAACAGGGGATTTCTAATGCGGTAATATAATATCAAGTGATGGCAGATATCCAGACGTCAGTGTCAAAGTGAAGAAGAGGACACTAATGGCTCTTTGGGACCATCTTGTCATGCTGACAAGCCACAACTGCTGCTCTTAAGACCGAATAGATGCCACCATGACATTGATGTATGGCGCCTAGTGATTCTATATTTATCCATAATTATATCAACATTGAGTTGTTTTTCGATAATTACGAATGGCATGGATTCTTTCATTCAATATTCTCTGCTACTTCCACTTCACATTTGTATTCAACAAATGAGCCTGGACACTGAGGGGCAGCATGGCTCGGAGGTAGAGTGGCTATTTAGCAACCGAAGGGTCACTGGTTCTACCCTCACTTCCCCCGTTGACCATGTCCAAGTATCCTTGAGCAAGATACTGAACCCCTATTTGCTCCTGATGCCCCTGCAATGGACTGGCGAACCGTCCAGGGTGAACCCCGCCTCTGGCTGTCAGCTGGGATGGACTCCAGGCCCCCTGCGACCCTAAATACATAAGCGGTATAGAAAAATGGATGGATGGATGGAGCCTGTACACTGTTCACTGCAAACTTAGCTTAATATGCATATTTTCACCAAACCCACACTTTTAACACAAAGTTGGCAAAGTTGGAAAATGCTGCATTTTTCGTTGAAGTTGGAGCCTTTGCCTTTTTGCATTCAGTCTTGCAGTTAATTACATCAGTTTGAAAATAGAACCATTTTTTAATGGTTTCTGAAGCACTTGTGTACTCATTTTTACATCAGGATAATTTAGAAAATAAAACATGATGTACGAGAACTTTCTGTGAGGTGGAACACCTATTATCATTTAAAAGTAATTGGATATGATTCTTGAGGGAGGCAAGTTCTAAAGGCGTTTGTTTTTCTGTAAATCAACCACCGGTTTGCAACAAATCTCAAATTTTGCCACTTCACGGAATTTTACCGCAAAAACAAATCACAAATAAACCTGAAGTTTCCTAAAGAACCTGCCCAAGAAATCAAGCATATTTAACTGCAGAAATCATGAATAAAAAAACAAACAAAAAATAAACAGCACAATTCCGGAGGGACCAACTACAATAAAAAAATGATGGGACAAACCTCGCTGCCTGTGTCATGAGTTAAAAATTAAGATGATAGGAGTGGAGGAGGGAGTTAAAATCCCTATCAATCAACAGGAAGCGGTGCAATCCAAATGATCGTGAAGTCTGGAGTTTGAGTCCCAGCTATAACATTAATCATGTTTGGTTTCCATTCACACTTGGGAATAATAAGCAGAGAGGTTTTCATCACTTTCACACTGAGTTACCCGTCCAACGGCACACTGGTGTCGTACAATCACACCTTTCTCACAACAGGCCACCCCGTCATTGTCGAGGCTATTGTGACAGCCTCCTTAACATGTACAAGAAAAATGACAGAACAGAACAATAGAAGGCGAGCTGATGAGTTAAGACAGCCTAATTTGTCTGTGGTTTCAAGTCTCATTTAGACTTGAAATCCTTAATTAACATGATGTTTGGAAGTTCATTAATAACACTGTTTTTTTTGTGTTTTTTTTTTTTATATTCATGGTTCTGTTTTACTAGATACAGAGCTTTTTACTCCTGCTGAGCAACATATCTCCATTGGCTGAAAATGTGCAAAGAAAAAAAAAAAGATGGCGGAGTGAGAGAAGGAAAACACAAGAGAGAGAGAGAGATTACAACACACACTCTCACACACACACACAGACACACATAGATGGGTTATTATTTCAGCACTGCAGGGGAGACAGTTAAACACTACTTTGTTCTGTGGAATTTGACTCTGTGCAACACAACATGCGACCATCTTGGGTGTAAACCTGCTTATACCATATTTCAAGCTATTTAATGCATCTCATAAGTAGGACAGTTTGACTACCCATGGAGCTGTGTATTTGCCGCACAGCTTGCCATTCTATGGAAATCCCACTATTGTGATCAGACTGTCGCAGCGGCCAACTTTTTATGGACAGGAAAAAGAAAAAAAAAAGATTTGTACACCAGACATAGTACCAATCTTGACAGTCACGTCGCAGCTTTATTAATACTTTGTTTCACTCAGCAATGTTGATCGAGTGTAGACAACAGATCAAGCTGTTGGTTTGACTCAGGGCAGCAAACAGAGACACTCAGAGGGCAGCAACCTCCACTATGGAAGCGACGTGGAGGTAGAAAATGAGGATTTTCATGAACGTTCCTCTCGACCGCTAAAAAAACGAGGTGGTCCGGAAAACTGGTCCACTACAAGATCCATACCAAATATTAATATCAACGCTCATCTAAATATGCTCACATTTTTTGGATCAAGTATGCAATCAAGATGCTTTCCAAAACCTTCTTTTAACCATTACAAATGGTTCCAGGAACGTTGATGGAAACTAGGCCATGACGTCCTGAAAAAGAAAAAAAACAAAAAACAACAACAACAAAAAAAACAAAGGCCCAAAACAGTCTTCGGCATCCAGGATCAACAACTTGATCCGGATCGCCTCCAGAACTAAATTACTTGTTCCCAGATACATCAGCAATCTTTACACCCAGTTTCATCAAAACCCCTCCATTCATTTTTGTGGCAACAAACTCACCGTGGATCACATTACCGCCTCGCCGGAGGTGATAAAACTACACTTTTCTTTCTTTTTATGCACACACCATATCTTCATAAGCAATTTTAATGCCATGCCACGCTTTGAATTGCCAAAATTTGATAAACTTCCCCATCGTCATCATCATCATCATCATCATCATCATCATGGTTAGCACAAAAACATCATCATTTTCCAAATCAAGGTTTAAAAACGAATCTCCCTTTGTTTACCAGAAATATGAATATCTTTGCTGAAGTACAACAGCAATTTGGTTGGAAATAACCATTCCACAGAACCACGGGGGGGGGGGGTAGTGATCACCCATCCTGCCGTTAAACTGCACAGATGAAACTCATCCTATATTCTGAGTGATTTCAAGCAGCAGTGAGGAATGGACTACATAGCTGGATGGTTTTCCACACTCAAATACATTCTCAAACATGGTTGTCTGGGCCTGTCCATGGCAACATCGAAGCCAACAGATAAAAAGGAGGGGGAGAGAGAGAGAGAGAGAGAGAGAGAGAGAGAGAGAGAGAGAGAGAGAGAGAAATCCGTGCTGACAGCTGCTTTCTCCATCCTTCTCCATGTTGTAAAGATGTAACCCCCAGAGCTGTATTGAGACAACTGACCCATTGTTCCTATTGTAATTAAAGAGACCACAGCTGAAGACAGCGAGACACACAGCCAAAGGGGCTTTCCTCCATTTTTCAGCAGCCTATCAGTTTTATATCAATGAAAATTAAGTGGCTCTAAAATAAAGCAGCGTAATTTATATTTTTAGTGATGCACAGATTGACTGAGACTTATTTTTAAATAATGATTTTTTTTGTTGTTAAATACTCTCAAATCATGTTTTAATATCCAGACAATAAGGCAATTGGGAAACATTTTACTTAATTTTCATTGTATTTTACTCAATTAATGTACTTTCAAGTCAAAGTACTTTCATTTTACCCCCCCCCCTGTAATTTTTTTCAGAATTTAACTGAAGAACTTTCACATTTGCGCTGTAAATTATGTAATAATTGAATCTGATTTTGGAGTGTCTTGACAGCTAAAGCTTTATTCAGTCTTCTGTGGGATCTTTTTTTTTAACAACTATATCATGGCCGTGTTGAAGTGCTGCACACATTTCAGCATCTGCAATCACATTCCACTCACCTTCCCATGAGCCTCTGCCTGAAGCAGCTGTAAATCGAGTAATTTCACAGTAGCATGAAAAGTTGAAGACGGGCTTAGCAACAATGTCAAGCAAGACATGGAATCACAATTATCAGACCGTGTGACTATTTGATACATATCTTTTTAAGCTTTGAAAACAGAGTCTGTATTTCCCCCTACAGTGGGAGGAAAAAAAAAACCCTTCTCATTCTGTTCACCAGATAATGACCAGTCCAACTTCAAAACAGTCCTTTCTAATTAAAGTCCTGGTCCACGGCAAAGCCACATTCCACAGGCTGCAATCTGATGGAGCCGTCGTATTCACATGAAAAAGAGCAGCATTGCATCAGACTTTGATTACTTAGGTATTCATCGGATGTCAATCATTTGGCATACCTGGCTTTCATTTTTGCCGCATATTTGATATTTGATATTTTCTATGTTGTGGGAGCGCAGACATTATCGCATAAAACCAGAAAACCCTGCAAAAAATATGTTGACAGCAGCAACACAGAAAGACATGATTAAGAAAATGGAGTATTTTTGATTAAATATATATTTCAAGAGAAGAATGCCTGACTATATTGTAAGTAATAGGAGTTACATGGACCTGTAAGCCTTGAATCTGGTGAAATAAAGCTCAGGCTGCTTTGTCAGTGGGAGAGGATAACCGTTGAGACTCGGCACACCTCGTTATGTATGATCTTTAAATGCAGGCCCTGTCCGGCCATCAGGAGCAACGGAAGTTTTCACGATGCCCTGGCTTGCTAAACTGCCTGCAGCTTCAAAAAAACAAAAAAACAACTCAAAAAACAAAGGTGTTTTGAGGGCTGTGATGAATCTACGTACAGCCAATAGAAACGAGGCAGCCAGCATAGAAACAACGCTTGTGCATTTGAAGCCATTGGTCGGGGAGTGAAAGCTAAAACTCCCACAGGAACAGGCTAAGCTCACGTGCTGTGCTTGCCGGCTGCTTAAAGTGAAGCGTGCTAGCCTCAAAGCTGGTGATAAATTTGACCCGGGCTAACTCAAGAGGGATGCCACGCCAGGCCACGCCGTCATAATGACTACACACTGATGCTGACTAGCTCCTAGTCATGCAAGACTGAAAGAGTGAGTGCAGCCACAAAGCAAGCTTCAGATTTACACATTTACTGTTTCACAAATCCAACAAGACGTGAACATTAAGTAGGGCCATCATCGTTTGCTAAACTCCAACCCAGTGAGCACTGATGTACGGCCGCACATCCACGCTCATGAAATGATTTTACTTTCTAACCATGAAACACATGAATCCTGGTGGTGATTTCCTTCCAAATATATATATATATATATACATATATATATATATATATATATATATATATATATATATATATATATATATATATATATATATATAAAATAAAACATTTTGGTGTTGAAATTGCTTAAGTCAAGTTATGTGACTCTCAAGGAATCACTCCAGCCCCAAATGTGATAAAGGTTATGTTTAAGACAGAATTCAGCGACTCTCCAAAACTAAATCTAAATTTTTCTTCTTTTGTTGTCCAAGCAGTCAAGTGTGAGGATTATAGTATAGTGACCTTGGTAGAGATTTTGATTTTGGAGTGTTTTGTAGTTCGAGGTCACAACTGGAGCTTTATTACAAGGATGGTTGTACTGCTTAAACCTAATTACTGTTGACGGTACCTCTTTTTACATTCACTGCAGACACAGTGGTAACTTTTTATTTGTAAATCATTTACATTTCCCAGCTCCACGACAGGGCTATCAAAACAAGTTCTAACGGAGCAGTTAAAAGCTTCACAGCACACGCTAAGATGTCAGGAGTATGAATATATGACTGGAAGATTTCAAAAAAAGAAGAAGCATAGATTGAAATTTTTAATTGCTTGTGTGTGTCATAGCGTTTAACAGACATGATATGAAATCCCCCAAAGATTAACAACCTCCTGCGACTTTTAGTCTATCAAAAGTGTTTGTGGAATCGATTTGACCAGAACATTCGTGCTCTATGTTCAGGTCATCCAGCTGCATTAACACACACACGCACGCACGCACGCACGCACGCACGCAAACTTATGAACTGTTGAGATAATTGAAAACTACACCCCCGTCTGCACCCTACACCCTAAAAAATATGACCTATGACTTTCTTTTGGGAGTTTGTACAAAAAGAAAATATCACTGCTTGTGTTTTGTTGATTTTCAATGAATCATCCAGCTGTGGCTTTGCTGCAAATTCTCCCAGATGTCAGGAACTGTGGTGAGGTGGGCAATACCTCATTGTTCTGTGATTAAACGCATACATCACAGTTCATAACTCATCAAAGCAATTGGACTAAAGGGTAGAGGTTGAATAATAAGGATTCTTTCTTCAGAGAAAGGAGGCAAGTGGCTCATATATATATCTGTAGTTATTTATTTTTTCCAAATAAATCTAATCAAATGTCGCAACTTCATAACAACAAAATAAATAAAGAAACTGTTGCCCTTTAATGAACATTTAGTTAATAGTTATTATCTGCATTGTCTCTGTTTGCTGGCACACAATCTGTCCGCAGTAAACCACTTATTATAACTTAATTGAAAGAAAAGTATGGAACCACACAAATGTCTAACATAGAAACATCCTCCAGATATCAGTTCATACTTTTTTGGTTAGACAGCCCAGTAATGATGTTGATCATACGAAAAACCAACTGACGAACAGCTGTTTAGGAGATCTGCATCAACCAGCGTATCACGATGTAAAACTGGGCCCACCACAGCGTCAGCACACATTTATTAAAAATAACTGCATTTCTCCAACACTGCAGCAACTAATCTAAAAGAAATTGCAACTTTGTCTTGAATGCTTCTGCCAAACGCATTTTGAAGACATCATACGTGCTGCCTGCTGTTTGGTAATGTACATGGAGAAATTGTGGGGAGGAAGTCAGTTTGGTTTGCATGTGAACTAAGGCATGTGGTCAAGCTTGAGTTATATTCAGGAAAAGTTGGCGGTTTGGATGAATATTGAAAAAGTAAACATGTCCGGTCTCATTCTTCAAGTCAAAGTTGTTTTATTGGTGTTCCATTTTTTTTTTTTTTTTTTCAGTATAAAGCAAAACCATCAAATTTCCCAACATGTAGCCCAATGTTTGGAGTTGCACAAACATAATCCCCCCTCCTGTTTTTGGAGCAATGTTCCAAAACAATTAATGACCATTTATGGTAACAAGTTACTGTATTTATTCAATGGTTTTGATCCAGTGAAACGGACACTGGGTGTTAGTAGATTGAGCAACACTATCAGAGCCAGTGAGCTGTGAACGCAGCACAAACAGAGATTTGGCCAGTTCACGCCAAGTTCTCACTTTGGCTTTATTACGTTGAATGAACTCCACCTGCAGCCGGTGGCATCATCAAGCATGTCATCGGCCAATGTAATTACTCATGAAGGGTGCAGGTGAATGCCAACAAACAACGATAACAGGAATCAACAGTTTAGTGATCAAGGAAATCAAAGTGAAGACGACAAACACGCTGTTTTTCTGGCTGAGAGAGGTTTTGTAGATGAATATGATCGATGTTAACATGCTTTTCCAAAAAAGGACAAAATGTTTATTTTTTTGGTGTTTAAATCTAGAAGTAACGTTTGTTCTTTTAATATTTTTTTGATATATTCCTTGGTAGAACACAATATTCATGTGGTGTGCTGGGAACTTTTTTAAAAGGGTGGCTGGGATGGATTTAAAAGGACAACAAACTGGTGCTCTAAACACAACTTTACGTTGTTTATGGAGGTTTTTACTTTGCCAGTGGTCTGGATTACTGCTGCTTTTCAGAGGTGGTCTTATTTCACAGCAAAGTAGACATGTGCTTTCTCTCCACAGCTGTAGTTTACATCATTAATCTGTCACTGCGCATCTCCTCCCATAGTTTTGTATAAAACTCCCACTTGACCCTCCCATGCAAGCGTATGCACAGGCAGGAAAATGGGCAGGGGTGGAAATATTTTAGTGTCATCCCCTTTGTGTATTTACCGTTATTGAGTTATTGTGGAAGTAGTTGAAAACTATTAAGTCATCACTTAATAGCAGATATTTGTATGGTGACATTTACCACACTAACCCTGCTCTAACTGAAGCTAAAATCTGCTTTCCTTTAAAAAAAAATAGTTTTTTGATTGAATGTGGGTGCAAATATTTCAGAAGTTCAATTTCTCCTCTCCAAGCTCTCTCCACCGACAGCCGCTGATTGACAGGCTGCGTGGACGCCTGCCTTTTTAAATCAGCCACTGGACGACAATTTTAAAGATGTGCTATCAAGAAAAAGTGTGAAATCCCTTGCTGCTAGATTGCTTTTTTATATCAAAATAGAACCGCGGTGTGAAGCCTGTCTCTCCAGCAGAGACTTCTGTGGCACTGTCAGCTAGTGCGACCTCACAAGGCAAAGTACTCGTCTCAATGGCAGAGGTATACATATTTTATTAATACGAAAGTATCAAAGGGCTTTTTAATGAGCGTTTCTGGTGCAGTTGTTGTTTCGCAACCTATTCCTGCAATAGGGTTCCAAATGAACATCATCTAGATTGATCTGGCATCATATTAAGTGTGAAATACGGTGAAAGGTTTCAGCCACTACAAGGCGAGAGCAGCACCAACCTGCACGCGTCATTATTTTTTAATTTGTCCCACACTTTACTCACAAGAACGTCTCTTCCGCTTGCAGTGAAATAGTTTGTGCGGTCATGCATCCTCGCATGAAAAAGGAAATCATGTTTGTTCTGTTGGTCGTGAGTGGACACGCACTTAAAGGTAATTTACAGTTCTCACTCAACAAATACCAAAAAGTGTATGGAGACTTAAAAGGGATTGTTTTGTCACAAATGTCAAACCAAAGACCTTTTGGTTTTCAAGTTAGTTTTATCAGATTGCTTATTTTTAATTGTTGATGAAGGTGACAAAAAATTGGAAGCTATTTTGATTATATTTTTGTATTCGATAGAAAACCTGACATCTTTAGCTAACCCTGCGGCCTCGTCCCTCAGAGATTAAACATCCATCCAAATTTCTTTGTGGGTTCTAAGAAAAGTTAGATTAAAGTCTCTCAATCATCAATTCTTCATTAATTCATCCGCTTGCTGCTTGTATGACCCTGCTGTTGGGTTACAGAGGTGATTCACCATTTCAGGGGGAATTGCTGGTCATCAGCTGTAGAGCTGTGCAGCGTACAGGAGCGCTGATATTTTAACACGAGGTCTCTCAGTGTGGTCCCCCACATTTGGAAGGACTGTTAAATGGAGACCGCCATCGGAGGGTTATTGGTTCGATCCTTGACTATCAGACCTTGAACCTCTAGTTGTCCTGATGAGCTGGTCGCTGGTCGGCAGCCCACTCTCTCCCTCCATCAGTGTGGGAATGAATGAATGAAGCCCGTTTAAAATAAGATCCAGTTTCCCTCACTCTTACGCTCTCTCCACTGTTGTTTAGTTGCCGGGGGGATCATTAATTCTGCTGTTTGGTTTGGGGAAGTTAAGTGGTTTAATTCAAACTTTTTTTGGGGTCAAATCCTTCTTTTAGTATTTGGAAACCTCCCCACCAGGGAGCTATCTCTCCACCACCGACCTCTTCCGTATGAAAGATCTTTCATCATGCAAACCTAATTATGCAAACATGGTATTTTCCTCCAACAAGAAACTTTAACATGCATAATTTCCTAAATAAGCTTTGTTTGTGTATTTTTTTCTTACTTTTTTTTTGGGGGGGGGTGATGATGAAGGAGGAAACATGTTGTCGTTCTTACCTGCCCAACTGTAGCTCATCCCTCTTCCTGTTACCTTGGGCCTCATTTAATAAAAACGCTCTCATCCAACTGTGATCCTACTGTGCACCCTGATGGCAGAAATATGTGCAAACACCTGCACTAATTACCTTCTCAGGCAGATTATTTATGAAATGCATTAAAGCATGTGGAAAACGATTCATTGGTCAGAATTCAGGGCAATTTTTCACTCGCCCATCCAAATATCCGGGAGCTCAAGGGAGGCAGAGCACGTTCCCAGTGAAACTAAGTGGCATTATCTCTCCGTGACTGTTCATTTTCAGGACTGTTTGTTGCAAGGAGACTAAACAAGATTATCAAATAGACAAAAATGAGTATTACTGTGTTCTCTAAACCAGACCACATTGATTGTTTGTGTTTGATATAATCTCTTTAATGTGTTTATCATCCTGCGGACAGTCTGATTTTTCATGGGTTTCCCAAAATGAAAGGATGACAATACCTATTCCTCAGCATTGTATCTTTTATGAATAATCTATGCCAAAGATATGCCACGTAAATATTTTCTTGTAATGAAGTTTCTAAGAGAGCACATTGACTGCACTGCAGGTGCTGAGCAGAGGACAAAATTAGCACAGCACTCAGCCTTGAGTGTTCGGGGGGACTAATTGAGCCAAAACTTTTCGGAGATAGACATCTCTGATTACATTACATCAGTGAAATATTCTTGTCGCACAAGTGCGCTGATACTGGAACGACAATGAACAGGACAAACTTCCACCGTGATTAACAGCGGCTAATGATTTCTCCTATCTACTAATTATCCATGTTGGGTTATCTTGTAGCAGAAGTTACTGGGAGGGAGCCAAATTGATCAAGAAAATTTGTATTCATTTTCAACCATAATGATGAATGAATTTAAATTGAAGAGTCAAGTCAAATCCATTTCTATCTAATCAGTGAAAATGGCAACAGATAATAGATTTTCACATCCCCCCATTCAATGGGGGAATCATCTAATGTAGCTGGTGTATTGTATAATGGACTGAATTGATAGCCTTTTACAGACACAGTGCCGTACCACATTGCATCACAAAACCCCAAATATTACTTTTTTATTTCCTATTTTGTTTATATAATTACTCAAATGCATAATGCAGCTCACAGAAAAGTCCGAATGACATATGAATTTGATCTGAAATGCAAAAGTGGAACAGATAAGTCCCAAGGTAGTTTGAAATCAGCATAATGTCTCAACACGAAAACAAAACGAAGAATCAAAGTGCAGAAGTCGAGACGGTTCTCGAGGATATAAATGTGTAGAGGTTTCATGATTTATCCCTGACCCAGCTCTAGCTCAACTTATGTTCAAACTCCAAGCAGGAGACATGTTTGAGGGAAACAAAAAACAAAAAATAAGTGCAGTGAGGTGCTGAAACTCTAATGGAGGGGCGAACACCGCCAGCCCAAAAGATATTCTGGCATTGGAGGTGTTGATGTCGATTGATCTTGGATCTATGCTGAGATTTTGTGACGGTGAAGGCCGAAGCGACTGATTCCTTCTGTGTCTATCCTAATCGAGCAATTCTTTGATCCCAGATCATCTGCATTCATGATTATTTCACAAACGTTTTTAGATTATTTTGTCTTGAATTTGTCAGCCGTCTCACACACCTCAAGCCTTTTGTTTTGTGTATTTAAAGTGGGAGTGGACCATTTTTTTTCGCATGAACAAATCTTCCTGGATGGTGCATTCATGCTTAGTTGGGTTTTTATAAATTTCACTTTCACTGTACAATTATGTCCGTCTCCTAGTTAGAAATCGCTCTGGAAAATAAGGGTGTGAAATGCCTGATTTGGAAACTGGGATTTTTAAATTTTCAATATGGATGAAGTAAATAAATATTCACCGTTATAACTCTTAGTTATAAGGTTTTGCTCATTCACGACAGCGACAAACTGGGAGTGTTATAGTTTGTTTTCAGCTCAAATCGCAGTATTTGTGGATTACTGAGGGTAAAGCTGAATGAAGAACACATGGATCATACAGACGATGCACTTTAGAAGTTATAAGCTGATGTTTTGGGACATTTTTGCTGTTTTTCGTGATGAGTTACCATTAGCTTCATGCTAAACATACGCGGCTGGCTCTTTCTGCAGTTGTGGAGTTGTAAAGAAGTGATGCAGGAGGGAGAAGTGTCCATTTGAGACCAAAATGAAAGGTAAAAAGACAATTTCCTGTTGAAGCAAACATTGATGTGAGTGAGTCAACTACAAACAGCACTAAACAAACAAAGAGCAACCAGACGTTATTTTAATTACTTCTATGATGCATCCATCAATGAGCACAACAATGCTTGATTTTTTAAAAACGTTCGGTATTTCAGTCGTACTGCAGTTAATCAAACGTTGTCAACATCCTCCCAGGCTTCCGATGACAACACACACCAAGGCTTTTTAGACATTATTAAATTGCTTTACTAATTTGAATGCTGGCCGAACTCATGCCAAGTGTGCACTGCTGTAAGTAGAAAGAATGATAATAAGTATTGGATCAGACATGGAATTGGCAGATGATATCTAAGCCTCTGATTGGAATTGGCCCCCCAAAAAAAACAAAAACAAAAAAAGGGGGATGGGACATCCTCAAAATCAATGTAGACTCAAAAGCAGTCCAACTATGTGTGAGGGCTCCAAATAATTATTGTCTTAGCTTTTGCAGGAAGTGGAAGTCACGTTTTGTGCTAAGGGCAGCAGTTACTGTATTGCAAATCATGAAAATGTGCTTGCTTGACTGAGAATCTATTAAGTGGGTGTAGTCATGCTGGCGCAGGTGACAGCTAGTCAGATGTGACAGAGTGCAATATTATACCTCAGACTGTCTCCCCAATCATAAGAGGATGATGTCTTTGAATTATTGATACACGCTCAAGGTTGAGTGCACCACTGCTTTTTAAGTTGCTCTGAATGCTATGAAAAAGGGTTTCAAAACAAAGGGAGCATATTCAAGTCTGAAATCCAACAATTAGAGATAAAAGTACACTGGGGCTTTAAAAACGATAACCCCATGCGAGCACTAAGAGATGGAGCTCTCAGTGACCACATAAGGCTTCAGGATTCTCAAGAAAGAGACACTTCTGTCATGCTGTTGCGCTTAGAACTTGTGATCCGTGCACACTGCAGATCATTCTTATAATTAACTACGAGGAGTGAATGAATCATACAGACATTGTACTAATTGCTTGAGCTATCTCGGATGTTCGCTATAGGATGAGAGCTGCCCGTGTGTATTTCTGTATCATAGGGGTCTCTCGGAGAAACGAAGATGCCATCGTTTGATTTCCATTAAGCCGTAAGGGAACTGAAACCTTCAATTCATGGCATAATTAGTTTAACAAGACATTTTTAAGAGCAGAATAGGAGAGAAGAGAGAAGAGAGGAGCCTGACAAGTCTATATCAGCAGATATCGGGCTAATGTAGATATTGTAACGAAGTTTAATGTTGTCCAATAGGTGGCAAAATTGCAACTGTTTTAGAGAAAAAAAAAGTCAGATAAAATAGGCTTCTGGTAATTTCTTGCAAATAAATTCCAAGAGAGGGACGGCATGGCTCAGAGGTAGAGTGACCATCTAGCAACCGAGTGGTCGTTGGTTCAATCCTCATTTCCCCCGGTGACCATGTCCACGGACGGACTGGTGACCCATCCAGGGTGAACCCTGCCTCTAGCCCAAACTTCAGCTGGGTATATACATATATATATATATATATATATATATATATATATACATACATATATATATATATATATATATATATATATATATATATATATATATATATATATATATATATATACACATACATATACATATACATATATACATATATATATATATATATACACACACACATATACATATACATATACATATACATATAAATACATATATATATATATATATATATATATATATATATAATACACACACACATATACATAAACACACACACACATATGTATATATACATATATGTTGTTTTTTACACTCTAATGTTGGTATGGGAATAATTATTGTCTATGATTTTAAAAAATGAGTTTTCAGTGTAATCCCTGATTTTTCATTAATATGTGTTGTGTACATCTTATAATTCATAATAGCTATCATTACTCTTTCACAGTTTTGCTAATTATAGTTGGCAGTCATCACTCTGTATTCTCATGTCATGTAGACTATCCTCGGGGCGGGAAGCCATTTCAAATAAATATCTGAAAATGTTTGCATTAATCCCACAAAGTGACTCTTTATATTGAACTCACAACAACTCAAAGTTGTGAGCATAATGTGTCCGTGTTGTCAGCCATATTAACAAAGTGAACACACCATTAAACAATGTCATTAACCACCGACTCATGCTAATGTCTTCCTTTAACTATCAATTGATGCTTAACTTACTGGTCTGAAAGGGAAATCTGTTTTCTGGATTATTAGTCCAAAATAGAAAGTCAGTGAGCACTTTGGATGTTGTTGTATTACTTGAGAGGGTGGGACACTTGCAGTTAAATTGAATTGAAATAATTCAAATGGCAAGCATGGGCAGCATAAGACGACCCATGATTGTTTTTATTGATGTATATTGAGTGGTTAGCCCAATGAATTGGGTGTTGCTTTTATATTGTGTCCTGTGCAATATCCCATTTAGCATGCCCATCTAAATGCTAATAAGAAGAGAGCTGTTTTAAAATTCCACTTTATAACCGATGTGGTAATTCACTGATTGCTAACTAACTGTAACTTTGTGGGATCTAAAACCACCTCCAATTGTCACTTCACTAGCTTGTGTTGGTCTACTTACTTATCCAACTATTATTATCATGACATCAACAAATGTCTTCCAAATGTCCCCAAAATGACCTTGAAAGTCCCCCCCCCCCCCCCAAAAAAAGGCAGATTGAACTCACGATTAACTTGTTCGAAAACGAAACATGACAGTTTGGCCTGAAGTCATGCCTTTCCCATACATCTTTTATACTACCTTGGAAAAGAATTGACATCAGAATGGTAAGAGAGGGGTTTTAAATCCTTCAGCTAGTTAAAGAAATATTATAGTTGGTACCTGTGACTTAAGTTCCTTTGTGACATTTTCATTCTATGGCTATATTGATCAGTTTCAGCCCGCTGGCCCAAAACAGATGGCTTTGATAACTTGCTTCAAGCAGTCCAAACTCCACAGAGAGCTCTACAGTAAACTAGACATCCATCTTTGGCTCTATTTCTTCATGCAAACAGAGTCATTATACACTTGGCTTGGGGGAGGGATTATCTGTCACAGAGCCTAACCTTCTCCTGTTTGGGTTTGGTGTGTTATTTAAGCAGTCAATTGAAGCTAATATTGAATGTAACTAGTCCAAGTCACCTCATATCATCTGATAGTTTTGTTTTAACGTCTCATTTGTTGATTATTTCATCAAGAAAATAAGACCCGTTTGTTAAAAAAATAAGTTACAAAAGATGAGAACGCCATTCTATCTAAATAATGCTCATATCAAAGATGGTATATATATGGTAGAATCCCTTAAAACAGGAAGTTACAGTGAGCTCCAGATGAAATCAGAACACTGAGTCACTGTACAGACTGCCAGCTTTGATTTAAAGCCACGTTCATCCTTTTCAGAAAAAAACTACACATCTACAGAAGATCTTGATAGATGGAGACACAGTTTCAAGGTGACTCAAGTATTTGGGTTCTAATACAGTATGTTAAAAAGCTTAACAAATTACTTTTGCGAATGACTGGAGATATGCTGTAAATTAAGATGGCCTGAAGTAGATCTTGGTTCCAGGTGGCTCTGTAATCAAGGACAGAAGCTCTTTGCATCGCAGAGAGCACAAAGCTGGTTTGCTCCATGTATTGTAGTGTGATAGAGAACTGGATGTACTGGTGCGATTTAAAAAAAAAAACCCTCTAAGACACAAGTGTCAAACTGGTCCAGTGAAGGGCCGTGTGGCTGCAGGTTTTCATTCCAACCGAAAAAAGCAACACCTGAATCTACTTAAATCAATCAAGCGGTGTCCACACAGCTCATTGGTTGGATCAGGTGTTGCTTTTGCTGGGTTGGAATGAAAACCTGCAGCCACACGGCCCTTTACTGGACCAGTTTGACACCCCTGCTCGGAGATATCAAACTCTCTTCAAACTGCATGTTGTGACAAATAGCATTTAGTGTTTTTCACTTAGATTGGTGAAGGCTGGCGTATGATTGAACTACAGTGAAACATTTCAGTGGAGGTGATCACTGAAACACAATAATCACACTCATCCTTCCTCTATCAATACTCAGCTTTCCCACTATTTTTTGAGTCAGAACTCAGTCCATCTATCTGAATTTTCTTTTCACCCACTTTTTCATTTGCAAAGCCGGAACATCTGTTTGAATGTATGTATAAAGCATGAACGCACCCACATCAATTCTTCCTTGCATGCCAGAGTGTGCATGATTTATTTATTTTATAATATCTCGGTTTTTTTGTCAGTCGCCTGTCATGCTCCTTGGAAGAATGTTTGCAAAAAAAAAAAAAGGAAAAAAGGTTTGGTAAATGAATCTGGCTGTGTCTTAGTTCATAGTTAGAAATATTGTGTCATAAAATTGCCACAAAAAAAAAGTTGAGAGGGGAGTGACAGTGAAATTAGCAGACTGTAGGAAATCAATACAGTACTGCAGCCATCTTGGCCTTCAGCTTCAGTGCAGATTAAACGAAGGCAGTTTAAACCGCGATGCTGTAAATATTTATATATGTGTAGAAAATGTATGCATGAATGCTTACCCTACAGCAGATGGTTTCAAATACAACATACTGACTTAATAACTATTCTTTTAATGTGGCACCATGTTTTGTAGGAAAAAAAGAAAAAGAAATGGGGTCTCTAATCTGAAAATAATTCTCCTCATCAGATCAAATGAGATAAAGGGTGCATACACATTTCAAAATACGATAAAAAAGTGCCTATAATTGAGAAATAAAGCCGAGACAAAGCAGCGACAAATAACGGCTGAGCTGAGCTGATTGAGTCTATCAAAGGAAAATTTATAAAATAACCAAATTAATTATTGCTTTGACAGTTTCTTTTATACACTGCAACAATGATATGATGCAGGCAGGCCTTTTAGAGAGCCAAAAACTATAAAAGTGACTTACATCCTTAATTACAAGTTCAACATGAAAGATCTGGCTTCATTCCTCTATAAGCAAATCCCTTTCTGTGATACAGTCACACCCAATATATACACTAATATAATTCACCCCCAGTTATATTTATATATTGAATTTTTTTTTTTGTCCGCAATTTATTTTTCATGGCAAAAGCGCTGACTATCAGGCCAGCATTCAAATGAGCAATTTGGCAAAAATATACTTCCCTCCAAAGGCGAACATGTTGTTTTTTTCTTTTACACACCATGCTATATACAACTATTACAAGCACAAATGGGACCTAGCTTCATGGAATCCTGAAAACTGGGCAGCGAGTGACAGGTGGGCAGATGGGCAGTGGATAAAGTCTTTTATTTCCACCATTGAGCAGCTCCACACCTTGGATAATAGAAGCCAATTCAGTTCAGCCCATAAAGAGGTTTATCAGTTCCTGTCAGCATGCCCTGCAGGGGTGAGGCGACAAATAACAAGGCAGTGAAAAAGAAAAGTGGTAGGAGTCCAACTCCCTAACCTGTACACCCCCACCCCACCCCGACAACCAATGGCCATCTGCATTTTCAAAAACCCTCATTTCTGCTCCTGACTCCAGATAGCAGATTAGAGAGTTGAAAGTCATGTTTGAGCGGCATTATAGAAGGAGATCCAGACGTCACGTGCTTCCGAGAAGATGCTCATCTCAGAAAAAAAGTCACAAAAATGTCAAGCACTGCATATGTTGCCTGGTGATAGAGTGTGTCACCGCTGTGGTTTGGCTTCACAAGTTTTTTTTGTGTGGTTTTTTTTTTTTTTTTTTGGGAGGGGTATGGAAAAGACAGAAAAAATCCTGAACTTTCACCACATTTCTGCTATAGAAAAACAATACTTGGTTCATCAAACTGCTAATATTTACAGAGTTTACCGGAAATCTTTCATGTACAGCTGATTTTACATCAGTGGCTGACAGAGTTCTCAGAAATGTCTATTTCTGGTAAAAACATCCCACTGAAGTGCTGAGAGATGACACGCCATGTTGCATTACAGCAGCCCGTTTTCAAGCAGGCTCGTCAGATTCAAACTTCATTTCTGTGTCCTACCTTGCTATATGTTCTAAAAAGTGAATGCACGAAGAGTTAAAAAGAATAACATCCATTGTTGCGGATTCCCGCACGTGCAGATCCAGATTTCAGGATTGATTAATTCGCGATACAAAAGATGGACTGAATTTTTGCCCAGCTGTTGATTCAGTTTCACAGATATCGCGAGAAAACACAGGAAGATGCTGACAACACATCCTCTAAACTTAGGTGTACTTATACCTCTGACCAGCATCACAGTGACTGATGTGTGAAAGGTAAAGAAATGGAACATGAAAACCTGCTGATAATAATAATAATAATAATGATAATAATAATAATAATAATAATAATAATAATAATGGGAATGCGTTTTAACAGGAAGCCAGCACCTTCACAATTAATTACTTTTTTAAAAATCCAAATAACTGCACAGACAAAATCGGCACTTGGATACATTGAAGTATACATATATGGAGTGTATAGAGAGTGTTTAGAGAATATGTATAGTCTGTTTCCCCTTTTTTGAGAGTCATGGAGGCAGAGTCGTGAGAGCTCCTCCACAGAGTTTGCCTTATGCTTGCCGGAATAAATTGGTACCATATGGTGTGATGACAGGATCACTCAATCTTCTGTGTACCTGAACACCACATTAATCATTTTTGGGGGATATTCTTTCCCTTTCATCACATAGGAATTTCCAAATAGCCTCTGCCTTTATTCCTCTCTCTCACACATGTAGTGAATTTACATACAGACTCTAAACTTTGCCCTTGTTAGGAACCAGACCGTTTGACCAAGTTTAAGCTGGGGCAAAACAAAATGTTAAGGTTAGGGTGTCAGGTGAGACTTCCGCCCTGCTCAACATGTTGATTTACTTTCAGTTTAATGTGTTTGAGAGCATAGGATATGTTTCTGATTAACAGTGCTGAATCAACAATCGCACTTTTTTTTTTTGTTTTTTTTTACTATTTTTTCTAAGTTATTTTGTCTTTATGATTTAAGAGCCAGCTTTTACTATTTAAAAAAAAAACCCAACAACAACAACAAATGAGCAGAATAGCTGACTTGAATTTTGTTCCCGCAAATAATATGATGTAGCAATTATTGGCTGCGAATAAGTAAAAGAAAAACACTGAATTAAATGTTAAATAAAGATATTTGCACCTACCTTATTTTACTGGCTACTCTTTAGTTCCAGAGCTACATGTAAAGGCATAAAGCACCTTCCACTAATTCAGGCCTAGGCGAGTTTTTAGACAGAGAAAGGTGAAACGAGCAAAAAAAAAAAAGAAGAAGAAGAAGGGTGAAGTGGCCCATAGGTGAGAGAGAGACAGAGAGAGAGAGAGAGAGAGAGAGACAGAGAGAAATGGGACAAAGGCGAGAGAGTGGTCTTTATAGCAATGTCCGCCTGATGAATCAGACATGTCTTATTTGTTGGCTGCACTGCCAGGGAATTTGCATTGATTATTTTCCCCTCAACAGATACATTTAATCAATGTGGCACAGCGCAGCCGGAAAAGTGTGAGAAAATGTGTGAGGCACACACAGTGAAGCCTGGAGCTGTAACCTTGGTCAGACAGGAGGAGCCACAGCTCCCCCTTCATGCCAAACAGATGAGATCAGGGCTAGAAGCAACTCTGAGGACACCAGCGTCTCTGATCTCCCCGAGAAAAATTAAAAAAAGATGCACCAGTAATATCATTTCTATGGGCTAATGTGTCTTCATTATACTGCAGTTTTTCATATGCAGATGTGCCAGGTCATCCCCCCCCCTCCCCCCCGCTCCCAAGTTTTATAAAAGGCAGTATATTGCTTTGTTTCACAATTTAATTTTGTTTTATTTTTCCTCTTTATTCTATCAAAAAAAAAAAACTACAGTTTTCACAGCTTTTTTTTTTTTTTAACAAAAAGTATGTTTATTGTTTCATCTTTGGTGAGGTGTGATGTAACCGGCTGTGAGATATGTGCGAGCATTTTTTATGGATTACGTGTAAGTCAGTCAAAATCCATTTTAAACCGTTGTAGAAGAAACCGCTTGAGCCTGGTTTAATATTTTAATCGTCACTTGGATTTTAAGATTTTTATTTTAAGCGGCAATCATTCATATTGCATCCACGTTTATATGTTTAGTTTCACAAAACAGTTGTAATAAGCTACAAAATCAGCTTTCACAAGGATAGAAATAAGCTTTTGCTTTCTGCATGAATCAAATACAAAAAAGTGTCTTTTTCTTTTATGAAAAAACTTTCTTTTGAATTGTAAAAGCTTGCACTCTGTACATGTGATTTACACACAGTTGGGAAAACACTCCAATCTTGCTTCCTTTTGCAGAAACGTGTATAGCAGTGCTCCAAAACATTGTCTGTTTGAATGAATAAAAAAAAACACAAAAAAAAACAAACCCCGGATTGTTCTGTGATGAGACATTCTCTACATGTGCATTGTGCTGTTCAACAGAAACGCAACTGATCATCTAAATATTTGTCAGTGAAAAGTAGGTTATTCTGTGACAGAACTCTCTGACTTTTATGCAAACCCAGTGAGGGGCCTGGATCCCTGCTAATGCCGTTGCCTCATGACAGGGTTTAGTGTGACGCTTACATGGAAGTTCAGCAGAGGTTTTTGTTTCCTCTAATGAAGTCCTGTACTGCCCCCTTGCACACACACAGAGCTGCATGTTTACAGGCATGAAAGAAAATAAGTAGGTTTTTTTTTTTTTAAGAAAAAAAAATAGCAAAATACTTTGTGTGCTCTTGTCGTTTCAGCAGCAGGAAATAACTTTGACAAGTAACATTAATAACATAACTAGAAGTGTAAGGACATCTTTTTTTCTTTATAAGTTCAAACTCATAAGGCACTAGTTAATAAACATCTAATTGGATGGGTTATTTTTAATACTCCATGCACGTGCACCCACATACAGCGTCCGTGCATGGCGCCCACCTCCCCTCTTTTCCTGCCTCTCTCTTTCCTCGTCTCATTGAGCTTCAGCCTCTCACAGCCAGATCAAAGTGGCTGTCATACACACTGCCAGTGGACGGAGGTTCAGGAGCATCTCCCTAAAATATATTATTCTACTATGGATGATGAAAGAGTGTATACTGGGGGTGGAGGTGACACTGTTACGAGGCAAATGCAGTAGGGGGCGGTACATGAGGGGCCCCCCTCGCTGGGGATTGGTTTGTAGGGTGGTGAGAGTAACAAATGGTGGATGTTTAGGGCGGCCCTGAAAAGCGCCCTTGCGGTTGACCATTATGTTAGGACCCTAAAGTAAAATTAACCTTTATCATGGGTTGGTTAATGGCTGTCGCGCACACATACAAACACACGCAGTTTCCTCTTTGAGGAAAAAGCGTGTTACGAGGCCTGTTTCAAACTAATTCTGACAACAAATAATCCTGCTGTTGTAAGCAGCATTAAAAGGAGTGAAGAATTATGCGAAGTTTGCCCACAACCTTCCCTTTGAGAGCACTCATCTTTTCACTACGGAGAAAAAAAGAAAAGAAAAGAGGAGACTTCCAATATCTCCTGACTGTCTCTCTTTTCACTGAAAGGCACATCTCAAGTCTGACTAAAGCGTACACTCGTCTCTCCCCTAGGGTGCGGTGGCAGTGGTGCAGAAAAAGTGAACTGCCGAGGACCCCACTGTTTAGCAAACACTCCTACTGAGGGGAGGAATTAATTATTCAGAGCCAAGGACCAAGGCAGCCCCATTTGATTGCTCCACAAAAGAAAGGTCAGAGCTTTTCATATGAGGAACCTCCTGGTTCTGCACCCTGTCAGCTGAGGGGATGCGTACAGTATCTCCGGCTGAATGACATTCTGGCTAACAGCTCAATTAAAAGGAAATGGGTGTTTCAGTGTGGATGCATTGACGAGACATGTGACAAACAGCAGCTTCAACAAGGTCTCACTATAGAAAGGTGTGGATGGCCTGGGAGATATGATTAGCGGCTAGGGAGACATTTGTGGCACGGGGAGGTGATTTAGCTGACTCTCTAGGAGTTTAGGGTATTTTTATAGAGAATTTCCAGAAGGCCGAGGGAAGTCAAGTACCCGCTAGTGAAATAAATGAGGACGTTACGCCCACTGAAAACAATTTCTGGTCAAATCCATTTCCTCCTCTTGCAAGTTAGCATGTAATATTCTACCATGACTACATGACACTGATGTAACAGGTAGACTAAACAATCAAGGTATTTTTTTTTTGTGCACAAAAAAAAACAACAAACAAACAAACATAAAATTGCTACATCTATAAACAGGACAATTTACTTTCGAACATCAATGTAAATGTTCTACATTATACATACAATACAACAGAAAACATACATTTAGAAAATCATATGTCCTAGTTTATAAAGATTATAATTTAGGATTTGCTGGCTGAAAGCAGGTTTGACAGCTTCATAACCGACCGTAATGAGCGAATAGCATCTGTTAGCTTTGTCCACCATCGCTGAGAAATGAAAAAGCAGAATATAATGATACAGCGCCGGTTGGATCTGTCTGTGGATGTTTAGTGGGGCTGCTGAATAACATCTGTCCTTCTCAGAAAGATTCATGGGGAGTTTTCAATTAAAGTTTCACAAACATTCCGCCTGATTAATGAGTGATTTAGTTTCTGTTTTCATTTTGAAACCATGATTAATAGATGAATAAATGCTATAATGGAATTCATAAATTCATGTTGTATTGTTCAATACAGGACAAAACGGCCTTCAAATTTTAATCTGCTAGTACCCTATAAAGACCCCTGGTGAAATTAATAGAGTTGGGCTAAATTTGGTGTCAGGCTCAATCCCAGCATGATCGCCTGTATAATCCTATCAAATTTCACTGTGAAAGGCCAAAAAGCTTTCCATCCAGCCATGGTAAGAATGCCTCTGATTTCCATCAACGCCCCCCCCCCCCCCCCCCCCACACACACACACACACACACACAGTCCTAACTTCTTCTGTCCGTCTATTTCACAGGAAAAAAAAAACCATGAATATACGGTAGCAGCGCAACATAATCCAGCTAGAGGGTCCTGCGGGTTTATGGATTAATCTGCCGTTAAAGCCTTGTCGCATTGTGGTGTGTTACTATAGGTCATAATCTCAAACAACTGCAAACCAGTGAAACCCAGCTGAGCTGATGATGGAACCAGGGGAGCAAATTCTACAACCATGCAACAGGGGGTGCTTCTTCACACTATTGGTGGGCATTTGCTCCCCTTTAAAATCATAGTGATGCTATTGGCTCTTACTAAAGCTCTGTCAGCCAATCAAGGATGAACCAGCTCCACCATTGCATGGAAACCAGGCCTGCACCAGTAATGACATCAACTAAAACTTCACTCAGCTCTAAGATTCTGCTTCTTTTTTTTTTTTTTCATAAGGGCAGAAAGTGAATTCACCAAAGGCAATCTCTTCTTTGAATTAAAAAAAAAAAGTTCAACTGCTCAGCAAATGTATATTTAATTACAGGAGAAACAATAAAGTCACTCATTACAAACACGTAAACATAATTCTTACTTAACCAAAATTGCAGGTAATCAATTATAAGGTTTTGTCAGCTAAATGTGGTGTTCTCACCTTAATAGAACGAATTAGCTGACTGATTTACGTTCATAGAGAGCATTATAGCTGAATAGATGGATACAGATAGGGAGAGAGTTTGGGGTGGGGGTGGGGGTGGGGGGGTTAGGTCCTTTCTTGGAAGATTTCTTGCAGATGCTTCAGCGATTACATCTTAGTCTCTCAGGTCATTAATTTTCCAGGTAATAAAGCCCTGTGTTTGTTAGCGACCCACGTGCTTTAGGATGCAGCTGGTGTACCATGTGAGTAGTTGCCAAATGAAGATGACAGTTTGCTCAGTAAAGCTACGGAGCCATGCTGTGTAGAAAGAACACGGGCGAAAAATTAAACTAACCACCAAAAAATGAAAGTGGGGTTATACAGCGTGTTATCTGTCCCCAATGAGTTTTATATCTTCGCTTCGGGTCTGCCTCAAATGTATCAATTAAGGTTTGACAGATATGGGTTTTTGGCAAATAAAATTTAATACTCTGATTAAAAAAAAAAAAGAAAAAAGAAGTGAATATTCAATATGTGTAAGGATTTTAAGAGCCTAAAGCAAGACACCAAAACTCTCATTGGAATTTATAAAATTTAATTGAAGTTCCATATTTAGTTCACATGATAAAAACGGAACGAAACAGACCTTGCGTGTTTCCACTCAAACTAAAATAAGTGTCGCTGAAGCGGGGTAAGCAACGAGACAGAGAATTCATTTTCAAAGGACATGATGAAGAAAAGTGGCATCACTGATGTGACAGGTTGATACAGACCATCATGGCTGTTCAGAAAGGTGCGCAAATATTGTTTTCCACAGATGTCTGATGATTAAGTTTGGTTTCTGAAAATGCCTCACCCCAAATTTTGTGCCACAGAACTTGAAGCCGTGTTGATACACAGTTTTGAAACCACCCTCATGGTTTCATCTCACCATAGACCTTTATCTCCTCTGCTCTGAATCACAGTTTGCAACACAGCTTGCAGTGTTAACGGCATTTTCCCGTTGTCATGAGCACACAATCTTCTGTATGCACTCAGTGTTATGATAAGGGTTCATAAACAGAACAGAATCTAAACATAAGTCCCTCCAAATCCAGAGGTATTGAAATGCATTATATTTCTCCACTGACGCTGAACTGATGCAGTTCATGTTCTTTTCAGACAGATGTAGTGCAAGCAAAGAGGCAAAAGTGAGAATTTATTCAAGATGGTCCAAATATAATCTGCAATAGCGGGTACAGACCTTATCAACTTTGAAATCAGGAAAAATGCATGACTCTGTGGAAATATAAAAGCCAACCACCACCTCATTTTAAATCAGAATACAATGTTCTGTTGGCTACTCTCTAGCAATCCAAAAGGCTATCTCACGGTGCAAAGACAACAATCTAACCTTGATTGTCAAACACTTCAGTGTTGCGCCAGACTCATGAACATCGAAGAGGCAAAACAGCAACACAATCTTCCCACTCATAACACATGCAAGGATCTCTGGAGCAATAAACTGATTCTGAGAGCACTCATCAATCTTTAATCCTTCCTCAGGCTCTATGGGGCCGCAGTGAGTAAAAAAACCTCCCTGCAAAACCAGAACGAGGCCGGATTGCGGTAGATTCAAGGTTCAAGTAAAGGACTAGAGGACTTGTTGACAATTGAAGCCAAATCGACGGAGGAGACCGCTTAACTACCCAATAGCTGAGACATGTGCCAACAGCCTCTTCTGTCTGGAGGACGATGGGTTTTAGAGATCTTCTCCAGAGCTTTGAGGGTAGAAATAATACATTGCAGTTGTTGTTGTTTTTTTAAACTGAATTTGGCCCTGGCTTATTTCCTGCATGTCAAAAAAGAAAGAAAAAAAAGATTTCAAGACATCAAATGTTGAAATGTGACAAATAATATTGAAAGGAAAATGTAATGGAATATGGGCAGCCAAGGGTTAAGAATTAGTTGGAAGGAGTTACGAAACTGCCTGGTGTTGTGTGGGTTTTGGCACTTTTTTTTCCCAGCATCCAAAAGTCAAGGACACAGTCTAAGCTGATATGACAGAGGACAGTCAAACTAACTATCTGTATCAGCGAACCAGAGCCACAAACATAGCAGCTGGGTGTAGCCTGTGAATGGCTGCCAAATGAATGTGACAGTTCTCTCCACTATAGATGAGTGAAACCATGGAGCCTCGCTGAGTCTGGAACACAATGATGAAAAATTAATTCAGACGCCCCATAAAAAAAAAGAAAAAAAAAAGAATTAAGTGCCTCAGGAAGAGTGTGTAGTCTATCCCCAGAGGTTGCTCTCTCTGCTTTAAATGTGTCTATTCTGAGTGGAACCCGGCAGCTTGTAATGCGACCTAAGTAACCGCCTGCTGACTGATAGTCTGAGCTTCAGCCCCACCATCTCTCTCTCTCTCTCTCTCTCTCTCTCTCTCTCTCTCTCTCTCTCTCATTCACACAACTCTGTACATTCAAACAAATTATTGCATTGCATGAAAAGAAAAATGTGGCCGGAGAGTGGGAACAGTTGGTAAAATGTACATGTGTCTCAGAGGAAAGCACAAAGAAAAAAACTAAATAAATAAATAAATAAATAAATAAATAAATGGTCCAGTTTACAGCGAAACGTGACTGAGGTGCACTTTAAAATGCTGGTTGGAAGCAGTTTTTAAAGTAAGGCGACTCGCTGTGTGAGCTTTGGCAAACGCAGTACCTACGTCAAGGACACAACATAAGAGGGTATGGCAGGGGCCAGTCGAACCATCTGTACCATGGTGCTGGAGCCACAAATAAACATATCTGTTTACTTTTGCCACAAGACAAAACTACTGAGCTGGTTGGTGTGATGCCAGCTGACCTCCTCTGGCCTTTCTAGCTCGTTTGTATCAAAATCTGACTTGCGCTTGATTTCCTGTTTGAGCTTGTTCTATAAAGGTATAACAAGTTGGAGCGAGGAGGTGCAGTGGGAGGCGGTGGTGGCGGTGGCGGTGGGGGGTTCCATACTAGTCTACCCGCTGCAGAAACAAAGCAGGTGGCCAGGTTGATGACAATGAACAGACAAGCATTGGTGGCCTAATTTCTTCATGTCAGACAACACCATATGGCTCCTCTGCTCCCTCTACCTATTTAGAAACTGTGTCCACATAAGTATGCAGGTATCATAGTCTTCACAATTAATTAAAGAGGAAACAGGACGCTCTTCAGTCTATATGCTGTAAAAGATGTACTATTAAAAGGAAAAAGAAACATCCCTCAGGTATTCATGCGTTACACTATGTATGGCATGTCCTTGAAAGCTGGCAGGTTTCAACAGGCGCATCCTCAACTTTTGCATTAAGTGGAGACGAGGACTCTTACTGGTGTATCCTCATATAGAAAAGCGAAATACATTCAATTAATCTTTATGACCTTTCAGAAACTACAAGTTTGTTCCCAATGCACATAAGTTGATCCCTGCGAACAAAAAGCCGTGCAAAAATAATCAAACTTCCAAGGCCAAACTTCAATGGATTTATTGATATGGGTTTATACACGTATATATTTTTAGTCAAATATGTTTAAATAACAATAATGATCTCAAAAGAAATCTTATAAAGAAAGCTTTGAATCTTTTGGCCAGTGATTGTTTCCAAAAATGAAAACTGGATAAGGGTTTTGTGACAGCTTTGCCTGAGCATGTCCAGGAAAAGTGAAAGGCTCAAAGAATTACCACTAGAATTTATTCATATTCAGGTGACTGGTGACAGTGATTGCTGCCATGGAGTCTCTCAAAGCAGAGACGGTGACAGGTAACAGGGTAAACTATGTGTGCCGCTGAGACAGGCCAATCCCTTACCTGGCAGCAAGAAGAATATAGAACCATACAGCTTATAGGTTTCACATGATACTGGAAAGCAGAGCGCATGATTTATTGGTGCTGGTATGCCATTGTTTCAAATGCGTGTGTTGTTTTTTGTTCATTTGAACAGCAACTGGATTAATAAATTGGTCATTTAAGTGGTTTCTCCAGTTTGAATTTTTAGTCTCTGTTGGTGTTTTGCTAAGAAGCGGTTCTAGATCTACTCCAAGCTGAGTAAGAAAAGAAGCAAAAAAGTAAAGAAGCGGATGATCAAAACATTCCTAACGTTGTAATACTATTTACTATGTAATACTATTTTATTCATTTTCTAGGAATTCCATATAAAAACCCTGCCACCTCAATCGAAACCAAGAGCCAAAAGTTTGCAACGTGAAAGTGACGAAGTCCCCCCCCAAAAAACCACACACACACACACACACACACACACACACACACACACACACACACACACACACACACACACACACACACACACACACACACACGCACCTCCTACAGCAACCAAACAGAATTATGCAGCGGGGGATGAATTAGGCAGAAAATGGGTTTGTGCAGCCAACAATAGCACATAGATAACAAGAAGGACAAGTATTGAAAATGTCCTATGGGGGAAACTTTACAGAAATGCCTTTTTTTTCTGACAGACGGTGGAATGCATTGCTCTTAATGTGCACTAGCGGGGGTCACCATTAAGTGACAAAACAATATCAGTGGGAAAACATTTGCATTGCGGCGTACAAATACACAAGTTGTCAGGCATAGCAAGCCTGGCCTTTTCAACGTGACAGCAATCCCTTTAGGTGTGAGGCGAGTGCAGATCAGTGGCGCAGGGGATGGCAAGGGATTTGGTGGTGGGGGACCGGTGGAACTGCGGAAGTTGCATGCAGTGAGGTGTGTGTCAGGGCACCAGAGACAAAGCAACGATTACACACAATGAGGAGTGCAGAGCGCACGCTGACACTAATGCAGTCCGAGGGGAGACACGAGACAGAGCACTTGTGACAAGTGTGAGAGGCCGTCACTCCTCTGATGGACAGCATTAGAAAGCACATATGTGTTGTTGTAGTTCTTGAACAGTGGTGATATTTTTAGTTAACAACAGAGAGTTCCAGAATGTAAGAATTATCGTAACAGAATAAAGTGTTATGTATGTTAGGTGCACGTTTTCTGTTTATGTTATTCAACCTGTAATAACTTAATGTAAGCTTTTACGTCGCAGCTCTAAACATGTCAGGTATTTGTTGATAGTCATAAACTGGTGCACCAATGCATTTTTATGCTCTATTAATAATGATGTAAATTTGTCCGCAAGCAAGCAACATAAAATATACAAAACAACTGGGGAGAAGAGAATGTTTGACTTTACTTAACTTCACCATACTTCATGTTTATTTATTGTAAGACTTAAAAATACTGAAAAAGACAATTGTCTATTGGTTCCAGCCAAAATCCTTGTCAAAGGTATTAATATCTGCTGTATTATAACATTTTACTGCATTAAAACAGGCTTGGGAGTGTCAGGATTCATTTCTAGGCGAATATGTTTAAAGACAATAAACGCAGTTTGTGAAGCATCACGCAACTTATGTATGAACCACTATATGAAGTAATTCCTCGGCCAACAGCCCCAATCGCAGTAATTCATTAAAGATCCCTTCTACCCATGTATTCATGAATGCAAAAATAATATAAAGTTTTTGTAGAAAAATTCTAATTAGTGCAATAAAATGCAAACCCGTAACCTTAAACTCTCTCTCTTCTGGAATAAATGAATATACAAATATTGTTTATCTCACAAAATGTCATGTAAATCTTTCTTTAAAAGTTAGTTGTTATTGTTTGTGCTGTGGAGCTTTCCAATTTCTACACCATACTTTTCTGTTCTGAATATTGAGCCCAGAGCAAAGCTTTCATAAATTAAGGCAATTTCGATGTAATCTATGATCAGTTTTACATATAAACATTTTATTGTATTCTATTTTATTCTGGGGGGTCATGACATGAAAATTTGTTTTAACATATTATTTTTTAATCTTATTAAATTATGTTTTTTTTTGTCTGGCGTCGGGTTGGCATACACAGTTTGTTAGCTTGTGAGCTTGTTTATCCTGTCATTATATTTGCGTTTAAACTGCTTGTCATTGAAAACAAGCAGAAATGAACTTTGCGAAGATGAGAAACAATAAAGTTTGTGTTTTGTAAAAGCAGATCAAACTTTGCGATGTAGCTCTGAACACTTCGCTCAAAGACATTGTGCCATGATGCCTTTACAGCTTGTAATTAAACTTGACTGGGAACAAATGCGGATGGTGCACCATCATAAAGTTTGACAGCACATTATAGATGCACAGAGAGCGCTATTATTATTAATTTTACTGAGTCTACCTGAGAGAGTTCCTCTGGGCCAGCCTCCATCTCTTTATGACAGATGGGGATCCTGATGTGTTCCTGACTGTGTCTCACTTAAGGGATGTGCTGAGGCAAATGATGTTTGTTAAAACAACACCTGTCGACATCTCTATATGTAAAATATCTAGATAACTCACCATATGCAACGCTGGTGCCACAGAATTTTGTTTAATTTGCTTTTCAAGTAACTCATTAAATATCAGCACTTTCTTAATCAAATAGAAAATTGCAAGGATTTGAGTGTAACATCTGTAGCATATGGAGATGGGGAAAAAACAGTAAGATGTTCTAGCAAGTATTTCAAAAATGGTTCAATTTATAGATTATTAAAGTCTTGTCTGAACACAAAATTTATAAGAGATTTGCAGTGACCTCAATAATTAGTTCACAACAACTCCTCTGCATTTCAAACACATGCAAAACAGCTATTTGTGCATTTAACCTTTTACATCAGCCATCTTTCAAAAGTTGACATTATGAGAAATTGTGGAAGATTTGTGTACTGCAGCATCACCGAGACAGACAGTCTGGAAGTGCACTGCAGACCAAAGACCCATACAATGAAATATCAACAAAAACAAAGCCTAAAGATCTCGTTTTCCCCCCAACGGCAACTATGAACATGCAGCACATGCAGATCTGAACGTCATCCAAATTACTACATTTCACACAAAAACCCTTGATTGTGCAGTTCCAGCACTATAGCAGGAAAAAAAAACACTGGGGCTTGTTTGTATTTCTATAAGCCAATCATAATCATCGTAGGCTGAGCTAAACTCAGGGTGCAGTGATGGTGCCCAGTGACCTTGACAACTATTGAACAACCAGGCCTGTTCTACGATCAAAGTCTTCATCAAAACTTGCTTTTTTCAGTCTGGCTCCTACTGGCTAGTTTGCATCTTTTCTGCATCCCATACCAGACTAACCCTCTGCTAACTTATCTGAATGGCATCAGACTGAACGCTGAAAATGAAACAAGTCATTATGTGGAGGTTGTGTGATGCTCAAAACAGTTTAACCATAACAGCAGTAATGTCGGACTAAGCGCAGTCTATGATGAGCGACAGTGGATTGTAAAAAGTCCCATTGCCAGAAGATGGAGTCCACTATATCTGTAGGGAAGCCTTTTGACTCTGTAGTACAGAGCTCCAGTTTATGATGCCGAATGATTGTATAATGATAATTACAAACCTCTGGGTTAATGTTCTACTCATCACTCACAGTTCATGTAAAAAATAAAAAAAAAAAGTAAGTAGCACAAAGAGCTTGTAGCTTCCTTCACAAATAAGTTTAGGTTACAGAATGGTTACCATATCCCTTAAGGGAAGTTTAATCTATTTACAAATACTCTCATCCAGTAAGCCCAAAGGCAGCAATGTCAGAGTGAGAAGAGGAATTACCTCTGCAAATGTCATAGAGCCCCTATCAAAACATAATGATATTCTTTATTTTAAAGCACACATACCCACAAAGCATCAGGAATGGACTAGCTCGCCCTTATTGCCAGTCACAGTGTCACTGTAAGCTCTGCTCTCTTATGACTGCTGACTGGGAGACACTTTCGGGAAAATCAACAAAGGAGAACTCTTCATCATCTTGGCAGGTAGGTCTCTTCACAAATTACCTTTTCCCCTCCATCCGTCACACCGGGGATTTCACCTGCATCTATAACAGAATGCGCTGCCGCTGCTCAGTTCTTCCACATCCCACTTCACTGTAGCTTAACTTTGCATTATTGTGTCTTGAAATAATATCAAAAATCCTGAGAATTTTTGAATAATATGCAAAAATGTTAGCCACATGCCTAAAACTGTCACTGGGGAGAGTGGGAGGTTGTTTGGCTTGTGTTAGACAACAGACTGTGTAGAAGGAGTAAACAAAGGTCTGAAGAGTGAAGCCTTAAAGCTGCATTCTACAAAGAGCCAACAGGGGTCATCTCCAGGGGTTACAAAGAGAAGTCACACTGAAGCCTATGAGAAAATTACCCTCGTTCTCACTCCGTTCATTAGCATAAATATTTTCTTCATCATCTAAATTGCTAATTCTTCTAAATACGGTTCTGTTCAGAGTCAAATATAAAATTGAGCTTTAATGTGTAGCAGCTGTGTGACTGACAAGTCACTGTCTCTGCAACTTGTCCAGTCTGACAACGGTGAGATGCAGCGGCAAATCACCCTGTCATCCATATATGGTCACTGGTTCTGGTTCCAAAAAGGCTCCAAACGTAAAACTTCAAATAATACTCTCATTTATATATTACTATCATATATATCCACACACACACACACACACACACACACACACACACACACACACACACACACACACACACACACACTATTATTATGTGTCTTTAAAGATCAATAGTCAGCTCAGCATGACGCTGTTCTGCAGGAAACTGCAGCTATACCTTATTTCTCTGTGGTCTACGTACTACACACAGCCCTGTTACAATATGCTAATGCTGCATGCTAACAAGCTGCCAGTTTCAATGCAGCAGAGCAAACTGAGCTGCTCTTTGCACTGTAGGAGGAGTTCAGAATAAGCACCTCAAAGGCCATATTGTTTAACATATTTCACTGACATGTTTATTCAATATCACCATGTTTCTTCCATGCATTCATCTTGATAAGTATCCTTAATCACATTTAACAATAAAGGCTAACACTGCACCAACTTTACTTGGAACTTATGCCTTCTGTTGTGATGCTTAAGCATTGATGTCATGTTATCGGACAGCAAGCTAGCTCAGTTTTATGATGGACACTCTGAATTTGAGCTGTCCCGCCCCCCATACATGTTGATGAAACAAAGCAGTAACACTCAACACCTGAGGTCACGTTGACTGTGTCCACTTGAGACTTAACAATAATGAATTTCAAGCAATAGCCCTATACTGGAGCTATGATATGGTTGCTAAAATATTCCTGCAAACACCTGACCTCTTAAATTAGATAAGACCTGGTTTGGATAGACCCTCAAAGCAGCCGTTGAAGTGATCCATGGTTACAATCCTTTGGTTTCATTTGCACTTGAAAGGCGGCCTATGTCAGCTTCTCTGCCAGGTTGCTCTGCAAATCATTCACATACTGCATCCAATGATTAAGCCAATGTGAGCCACTAATAAGCAGCAAGCATAGCCCGGTGGACTAGCCTAATTGGGTCAATCAAAGATGATCTACAGAGAAGCTCAGCAGGGAGAGAGTGAGCGCTTTCAGTATGCCAGCAGTTTTGCAACTCTCTGCACAGACCATTGCAAATGAACAGACAAAGGCCTGTGGACATTATGATGGGAGCCTTTGATTAAAAAGACAGTCTCATGATAGTTTGGCGGTGACATTGCATATCTAGCTGCCTCACTTTGGATCTGACATCTCTTTACGCAATTCCCCATTTCTCAGTGCTCAGAGAAAAAGGAATGGTTTAGTTAAAATGTGAGAAAGGTACTTGCATGTCCTCAACTCTTCTGTGATGGAGTCCCAGAAGACGCGTGATTCTAGAGTCTCTTTTCCAACGCTTTGCATACTGATGGCGTGGAGGCATGCAACTGCTAAATGAGCAGCACAGTATACAGTAAGACATTCATTTTTCATTAGGCTTTATGTGGCCTCCGTGAGATGAAATATTGCATCAGGACTTCACTCATTCTTAAAATCCTTCCTGCAATTTACAACTGACCTCCATAAAATTCAATCAAAAGTAGAAGAGTAACAGGCCTGGTGTCAGTGCCTGATTAATATAAGATGACATAAATCACAGTTTGGTGATTTAAATCAACCTTATCTACACTAAGTCTAATTGGCAAGGGCTAATTGTGCTTTTCTTTAGAAAGCCAGGGACAGATTTAAAACTCAATTACAGTATTTTATACGAAGAGCACATCCGCACATGAGTGTTCCAGTTGCTATAAACGTTCACAAAGTCAAAAACGTCATCTTGTGTTATTTTACAAAGTTCAGTCATGATCTGAAACTGATCAAATGAAGAGTTACAGTTGGCCTTTAATTATAATTCACCCTCCACATTTTCAGCATGATGTTTATCAGTCTTGCACATTTTCTTTTCTTTTGTCAGACCTGTTATTTGTCAGCTTCATAAGACCTGAGAGCACCCAGTCATTTCAACTGGCTGCTAACCCTAACCCTAACCCTGACCCTGAACCTGACCCTGAACCTGACCGGCCCACCTCAGGACACAAACATTGTTTGCATGCTGATCTTGTTTCGTTTTGAATTTGTAAATGAATCTCTCGAACTGCAGGTTTCTTCCCTCTACAGCAGGATTTCGTTGTGGTTTGTTGCACTCAGGTAGCCTGTTACCCTCACATCCCTTGCAGAGTGAGCTACAGAGAAACATCCATCAGCCGCATCAACCGCGGCGTGATCCTCCCACTGCTCCGCCAGTATTGCATGATGCTGCCATGCACTGACACATATGAACACAAACCAGTTACTACATCCCACAACCTGAAAAAAAAATTGATCTAATGAGAGGTATTAAAAAATAGATTGGATTTATTTATTGGAAAAAAAAATTAACTAAGATTGTGATGCGTCCAATTCCGTCCACCACCGGGTTCTTGTGAGGGCCAGGGCCGATGCACTGCACCCGCATGCCACAGAGGCACTTTCAATTGCAATGACTGCAAATGAAATGTAGGCTCAGCTGAATGAATTCAGTTACAGAGACACAGATGTGCTCTTAATAAAAGCCCCATTCAGAAATATTTTGGATGTAGTCAGTTTGAGCTCGCCTCACCTTTACAGCTGCTTCAAGATTATTTGATTCACCCTGTCATGTGTAACAACAGGTTTACGTTAAAAAAATGGTAGAAGTAATAAATTATTGGTGCTTTTCTCCATTATGAACATTACGTGCAAAAAATAGAGCGTCAAAGTGATTGACCCTATGTGTTTATTTAGAAGGAATAATTGAAAGTCATTTATCTTTGAAAACTCACCTCTGAGAGCAACAAGAGCGTGAGAAATTAAAACAGACAGGAGACAAATAGGCGACTGCATCCAACATGGGCCACATTTAGAAACATTGTGCAACTGAAGCACTGGTGTCATCAGTAGGAAAAAAAAAAAAAAAAGACACCACAGATGGTCCTGCTGTCCACAGGGGAAACACCATACAGAATGGACTTGGTTTAAATATAGGAGGACAGTGATCATATGAGGAAAGTGGGAAGCAATTAATTACACCAGCACAGCCTATTAGCGAAACCGGCTTTTCACTGCATTCCAGACAATGTGTTATACGTATATGGAGCAGTTAAGACAGATGAATCCCAGCAATCAGAAAGCCTGACAAATTCAATGAAATTACAAGAATCAAGCAGATAATTTTGGTCAACAAGGTTTCACGTGCACAAAAAATAAAAACGTTGTTAATTGGAGATTTTGATGAAAATTCTATTGCGATCGAGTAATGTTGAATTTTCTACATCAATAATGCTTTTTTTAAAAATATGTACATAAAATTACAGACACAAGCTTTTTAATTTTTTTCAGCGGATTCATCAGACAGACTTTGTTCATATCTCGCTCATAAAGGAGTCTGCAATTAAATGTCTGGGTTTGTGTTTAACATTCAAATCTAAAATGTTTTTACGGGGTTTTTATGAATGAGTCAGAATCTATTCTGACGGGCACCGCCATGCAACAACGATAGAACCATGACCGTGACCAGGCTTTACAGTGAGTGAGTGAGTGAGTGAAAATGTCTCTGCACAAAGTTCAGATGTACTATGCTTTATAATCTAGGACGACAACACACAGTTTAGCATCTGTAAAGGGCCTTTTCCACTGGTTACGCTAACAGCTGCTAGCATCTGGCTTTTGTCTGCAGCGAGACACTGCTGGGTCAAATGAGTGTTTCAGTAGACGAGGATTTGTCCCCTTCAGCTCTGATGTGAACACAAACGCACTACCAGCACTTCCGATCTTTGACCCACGGCTCCACATCAATATAAATGAGGCCACGAAAGCTTGACTTTGTCATCTGGGCTACCAATTCAACATTCATCTGGTAGTTTGAAAACCAGACTGAATCAAAACGGCACCACTACTCTGCATGTTGGGACTTATTTACTGTTCAATAAAACTTGTACTTAGAACTTAGACTGCACATTGGCAAAATTAGAGGGGATTACGTGCCAAAGCTCCTCTATACAGCTGTTAAGTTATAACAGCCAACTGGCAGCCGTGGTGTGGGACATCTGAGCTGTGACTTTGTTGCTTTTTTAAACTTGGTATCTTCTTCCAGTCCAGTTTGTCATTGACTCGTTTATCAGATTGCTTGTACTGTAGATGATAAACACCATCTGTGAGGTCAGCGTTAGCGCTCAACTTCTGACTGTCACTGTCAACCACCTGGCATTTAAATGTTTAATTCAAACTTTTGTAATCGTGAATTCCCGACTACAAAAGTTTAAAATTGATTTTAAAAGTTTAAAATTGATTTCTCACCATTAGGAAGTTAATCTTTTTTTCTTTTTTTTTTTCCCAGCAGCGGCCAGTGATGCTTGGACAGCATGTAATTCTTTTTCGACTTTCTTTTCCCTTGCCTGGATGATAGAGCGCTTTGAAAAACATCTCTGCCCACAGGAGCATGGATAACAGATAATCAGTCTAATTGTGGTGGGATGGAGGCACCTCAGGAAAATACTGAAAAGCTCCTGTTACCTGTTTCAACTTGTAGAACTGCACGTCGCACTGCGGAGTCAACACAGTGCCGAGAAGATGCTTCCGAGCTCCAGCTGTTACTACCAGTTGCATGTCAGACCATAGAAAAAAAGATGAGTTGGGAAAAAAAAAATCATTGAATTTTTTTTTTGTAATTCACGTTAATTGAGTTTGTGATTTTTAGACGAGCCCACAAATTTGATTGCTCATCACCAAAATAATGCTCCCACGTTGCTCAGCTTGACGCTACATTTATCACGACACACTCATACGTATCTGGGCAATTAAATCGGTTTTATTGCTTCTTGACTTTTTAACTTCAGGCAGCGTCAGGAGGTGTTTATGGAAGTTGAGGGAGAATGTGGTAGTTAGCACAGGGAACAGAAACAATTGAGAACAGAACGGTAACTTTTCATTTAGACTTTCTATGAAATGACAATACACCAAGAACTACACTGCTGTGCATTCTTAACAACTACTGTTTTTCTTATTGAGAGGACTAGTAGTTTTAGTCAGTTTTGCTCACAGCTGTTTTATTTTCTCATTTTTGTAGCATTTTATATCTAACCCCCCCCCTTGCCCACACTTGCCCACTGCATCTCACACACTGGTGGGTGTGAGGAGGAGGGTCTGGTGGGTGATGTAAGGGTTCAGTGGGTCAGATGTAAGTATTTGACCCAGCAGAAGGGGAGTCTTCCTTCCTGAGATAAATGGAATCAGCAGGTCGTGTGTAATAAGCATTCATGATTAATGACTTCAAAGAAAAAAAATCACCTGAGGGAAACGTGAGCTGGTCAGAAAAACCAAGCTGTGATATGATGAATGCTCATTTTATCAGTTAAAAAAACAACCAAAAAAACCAAACAAACAATCCTGGTTTTCTAACTCCATCAGTGTGTCCCAGTGTGTTTCTTTAGATTCCGTTTGATAATTATAGATACTCTACTTTGATGAAAATAGAGTGACTAGGTGCAGATTTTGCTTTCCGACATTTGAAATTTGCAACATCTTGATTTAATGTGCTAAACAGTCCCCCCCCCCCCCAAAAAAAAAGCAATTACCTCTGACAATCTGGTGTTTTCTTTGTCTTTATATAAACCACAATGGCTCATTCATTTTGGTCCAGAGTCATTCCTCATGTGCAGTTTGGCGTGACATAAACACATACATCATCCACAGAGCGCAGCCGCTTCTAAATACCTCCTTGGTGGTGCGCCTTTGATCATGAGCAACAGCTCAAGTTCAATGTCCAGAGGTAGATGAATGAGATGAACTAGAGGGATTATCTCAGAAACCCAACGTGCACTCTTCTGAAGAGAGGAGTGATCAGTTATCCGTTAATACGCAAGAAGACTCAGGGAGGACTGAGCGCTCTACTCCTCTGTCCTCTCAAAAAATAATCTCAAAAAAACCTATGTGCTTGGAGTTATGTTTTCCCCGTCATGCCCTCCGGAGTATGATAATGGGTGTATACTGTAACGAGCATGTTCGTTATCTTGGGTGTCTTGAGAAAACTCCTTAACTAGCTAACTTGCTAATTTATTTGAGTCAACCCATTATCTCAAGATGTTCCGGTCAACACACTCATCTCAAGTTACTCAAAGTAAATTATTAGCTCAAGTTATTCAAGTTTAAGAATGACGCCAAGTTACTGTATTTACCTGTTATCTCAAGTTTACCTGCTTTCTCAAGTTAACTGAATGGCAGATTAACTTTCTAAGTCAAGCTATTAACTCGCTGTCTCAAGTTACTCAAATGAGCTTGCTATCTAAGGTGAACTCCTATCTCAAGTTAACTGGTTATCTCAAGTTACTTCAAGTAAAAAGTCTTTTGTTTTTCTCAAGATAACAACATAAGCTAACCAGTTCACGAGAGACGACAATCTTAGTTGCAAAGCCACAAAAATGCAAAAAAATCTGTGATGTTGTTCCCCACTGTAATACTAACTAGTGTCATGTTTTATAGTTCCGATACTCATTGACCTTGGCAGCGATAAGGGATTGTTTTTAATTTGTTTGTTTGTTTTATACAATTTTTACCATCCAATCCCCTAAAATGTGCTTTGTGGGACTCGTAATGACTCTCGCCTGTCGTGAGCATAGCGGGAAGTACTGGAGCTACCTCTGATGGGCCTCGAAATTGTAAGGCATTGTAGGATTTTGCCATGATCACAAAGAAATATTCTTTCCCTCGGGGCATATCTGGTGAGGGTAATTAGTGATAGATCATCCAGGGAGGAGGGTTAAGTGTAATGTATAGTACCTGTTAAGTAGAGGTGATGCCTCATAAAAAAGGAGCACGTTATTCCGCTATTATCCCTGCCTCTCCTGTGTGCGTTTTATCTAATCCATTATATTGTAATCTCTCTCTGTGTCTCTTCTATTTCCAAAATGTAAAAAAAAAAAGAAGAAGAAGAAAAAAAAGAACAAGACAAATTTGTTTGCTCATCTATTTCCATTTCTCCAAATGCCTGGCCTCCTGTTGGGATGGGGTTCTTTGACCACCACCACCATGTCTGCAATTGCTCCCACACAGGAGAGAATGGCATGACATTTACCAGAGCTGCAAGGCAGTAATACATTTTTTTGAAATGGCAGGGCAGAAATATACAAGGCTGAAAGGACCCATGCTGGGCCCCACTGGGGTTCCTTCACACTAGCCTGCTAAGCCCATTCAGATGAGGGCAGTAATTACAGGCATGGAGGCAAAGCAGAACTAATTCATACAAGGTGTAAAGCATTTGCAGACCAAATGTCGGTCAGTTTACTGTTGGAACACCCATTGTATTTAAGCATTACTATTATAACGGCAGTGACAGCTCCACTGATTTACAGTGACCACAGTGACCTCACTGTTCGCAATGATCAATACTGACCCCATCACCAGAGCTTTAATTTGATGGGATTAATTATTTCGCGGGCGCAAACTTATCAGCTTTCAGAGGAAATGTGTAATTCATGTAGATCCGATGGAAAGGTTTCTGAAATGAAACGATGGGTCTGGGTCTGGAGGACCATGGAGGGGACAGAGTCTCAAGGATGAAACAAGTGCATTCACTACCCAGTTAGAAAAAAAAAAATGATAAAAGCCGGTTCCAAATCAGCGTTGAAGTGCTTGGTATCCACTTCTCAGTCAAGGTCATGGAAAACAAAACAAAAACAATCAGAAGATGCACAACTGTCAAAGCAGTTTCCAGCTTACTTTATAGTTTGGTACAAAAATAGAAGGGCGACTTCCCAAATTAAAGGATAGTTGAGATATTTTTTATGCCTACATTTTGTTTTTATGTCCTCCTCATGTGACTCCTGCTCCGATGACTTCCTCTGTCAAGTGTATCGCTCGATGTCTCACCGTCCATGATGATGATGATGGATGGACGAGTAAAACAACAAGGTTGAGGTGGGGATTTGTCTCCTTTTACAGCAGCCTCACCTGAGTGAGACATGCCGCTACTTGGAGCAAGCTATTGTTGCTGATGAAGGGTTGAAGATTGCTAATGGTACTGTTATGCGGTGGGTTTAACTTTGCCTGGATGCACTTGATTTCTTCAGAGTAGAAATCCTGTTGCACACATCTTCATCATCATGTGCCAACCATTACAACTGCAGTCATCCATGAACTTGGGGGCGGGGGGGGGGGGAATAAATCAGATTGATGCAAAATAAATAAATAAATAAATACAATTGCACCACCGGTGTGTTCAAGTGTGAAAAATGTTTGAACGGTGCAGATCTCAGCTGTCTCTCTCACAATGTAGTGGTTAAGTCTTTCAAACAAAAGCCAGTCAGGTATTTATCTCTCAGGCTGGAGAAGAAAGGCCGGAGCAGACAACCACAGCCTCCAGGCACCGAGTCTGCTCTCTCTAAATACATCACCGCTCTTCTGGCCGCGTGGACTCTTCACACAGATCCTCCCGTTTTGACTGCAGACGCATCGGAACAGCAGTTTGCTGAAGTATCAGTTGAACGGTACCTTAAATTTGAATGAACTCTTTCTATCTGAAGTTCCTAGAAACCAGTGACAACGTTTGAATCAAAAATTTAAATATAACATCTACAGGAGGTTAAAGCGAGAACGCCGGTTAAGTTGTGTGAATTGATCCATAAATGAACATGGATGAGTCCAAAAACTCCCATCCAAAGCCGAATTATTCTGTTGAAAAAATATATATTTTTCAGTTACTTAAATCCCTGCAGCCGTGTGAAGACAGCAAGACGGATATTTTTAAAACTTCTGAAGCTGCTGATTGGAGTGGAGCTGTGTGGTGTTACACTTGGTGCTGTGCTGTAATTAAATTACATGACTAACCACCATCGCCTCCACATACGTCAGACCGGTCAGTCATAATTGGGAAGTCTGCCAATTTGTGGGAGACGTCCGATTACATGGCCTCATTAACCCTGGACATCATTGCCTTCTTTCCAGCTGTCTCACAAAACAAAACTTTGTGTTATTTCTGAAGATGTCCGAAAAAAACAGCTGTATTACATCATCAGCGAAATGATGAGGCCGTCTACGGTACAGTACGAGGTGACAATTATTTTTACTTCAAAAAAACTTTGAACTTGAAAAAAACACCACCTGCCTTTTGTTTTTCTCTGTTTGACATTTCAACCAAGCTATTTCAGCGCTATGCTATGAGTAAAGTGACTACCGCCGCACCTTCCAACCGATAGTGAACTTTACTTTTACACAGAAAATAGCATGGGTCCGTCCATTCCAATGCTTGCCATTACGCTTGCGCAAATAGTTGCAATGTCCTGATATTTTTCTAGTCTTTAAAGGATTTTCATTTTCCTAACACTGTAAAGATATTTAATTCCATCAACAGACAGTTGTCCATGAAAATATTGTTAGTGTCGCACCACTGGGAACAGGAACCTCCAGCTCAAAAGGCCATATTTTGTGACTTTAATTGGATGCTTTGACCGTAACATTGAGAGATGTCGCCAATGCAATACAAAGGAGGAACTAATAATGCCACTGCCCTTTCATTGCTCTGCAGTGACATGAGAACGTTTGACAACTCTGTTGATACCATAAAAACAGTTAAGGTCCAGTGTGCGGAATCTCAGATGAATTATTAACAGAAAAATGTTTTCACGAGTGTGCAGAAAAAGCCCTCACGTTTGGAAGGGGACATGAGCAAGGGGTGCCAGAGCCAGCACAGCCTGGACTTGAACCTGTGTCCACTGGGTAAACATGCTCAGTAGCAGCAGTAACATCATTCTGTCAGAGTGACTTCCATGTCTCATTGAGGAAGACACTTTAAAAAGGCCAAAAAATAACACAGGATTTACCCAGTGGCAGTTTATCACAAGCACCATGGATGTATTGGTCACACTGTTAAAGAAAAACGAAGTAACTGAGCCTTATCAATATCCATCATGTTTGCTTTGACTATGTATGGGGTAGACCGATGCTGGTAGGACATATTCATGCAGGCCAACCCGGATTTTAGCGTGGACATTGTTAGCACATACAGCTGCAGCATAGATCCATTCAGAACACGGACATCTTAATCCTCTGGAAGGAAATACCATCATGTTTGAACTACATTATGCTGCATCAGAGCTCTGAATGTTGACTTTTTTATTTTAGATAAAGGAATTTGTCTGTCTTTCTTTATTTTTGTAAATGTTATACCATTGTCATTTAGCCAGCCATAAGAGTGGGTGAGGGGCTCATGGAGCTCACCCACAATACCAAACATGGTCTTCTTGCCTATTTGTCAGTTCTTTTTGTTGTTTAAGCTATTTCAAGTGTCTGAGACAGAAACCAAAACAGTAGGGTAGCACTGAAGCAGGTATAATCAAAATCACATCTCAGCATCTGCGATATGAAAGCTGACCCCCCCTGTGAACATGAAAATCAATCTCTCTGACTGGCAGTTGTTAATACATTCAGTACATTGCCACTTTTTTCCAAAGGGCCTTGACTCTTTCTCAAGATTTTGTTCTTGCTTTATTTAATTTTACAAGATAAATGCATTTGTAGCGGTGAGTAGCAATAACTTGTGACATGATGAAGGCCTCGGTGGTCTTTGATATACTGCATTACCTGCCAGAGCCTGTGGGAAGATGCAATCATAATTTATTTACTTAGGATTCTATATTGTTCAAAATTTGGCTTCTCGAGGATTTTTAATCGGACAAAACTGTCAGCCAGCACCGTCAGCCTTCGACACGTTTGTCGTTCCCTGTGGGAAACTTGTTAAATGTTTTCCCTAAAACTACACAAAACACCGTCAACAAAGAGAAAATAATTGCCAGTTTTTTCTGTGGTGCGATGCCATCGAGGGTCATGTCTTCAATGTTAATGTGTTAAATGCAGGGTGGATGTAAACTACAACTCAGAATGTACAGTGGTGTGGGTGAAGCCTAAGAGCAAACTGTTCAGTGTCTGAGCAGAAGAACAATGGTTCCCTCAATGAAACACTTAACCCTACGCAGAAGTTCCTTTAATTCCTTATTAGCTTGACGATAATTGAGCAATCCCACACACTTGACTGTAATTAGGGATCAGCAGGTGTGGAGCTTTCTTTGAAATACTTTCTAAAAGGTTTGAGCTTCACAAGTACAGAAGAAGACTCTGTAGTCTTAGACTTCACTTTATCAAAAAAAAAAAAAAAAGAAAAAAAAAGAAATCCAAATCTACTTGATATTGGAAATTAAAGCCTTTGACTAACTGGGCCACTGATCCTCTGCTGACAAATACAATGATATCATGTTCATTCTGTGGAGGTGCTGTCCATCCTAAATTATACGCTTAATGGATACAGTCTAGAATTTCAGGTTCCTGTTGTTGCGGAGGATGAAGGCCTTTAAAAGCCACCGTGAGTTAGTTTTTCAGCACTGATCCGCTTCCTGGCTGTAATGAATCTTACCATGGGGTCTCTCTGAAGAGTGCGCCAAAGGATGACGGCTTCAGAAGCACTGAGAAGAGAAATGGCAGTGCCTATAATCATGTCTATAGGATTATGATCTTAAATTTCCAATGAATTAGTTCCAGAAAGAAGTCATTTCAGATGCTGTAATTTGAGGTGCTATTGAAGCGTGCTATATTTACCGAGAGCCATTCCCAATAATTTGCGTAAAAATATATACATATCTTTGTGTTTAAGGCCAATGGGCTCATTAACATCATATTAAGGAGACAAATCAAATGCAGTGCACATCTAACATTACAGCATACACCTCATTTCAATATTGAAAAAAATGTGAAGACATTTTTGAAATCTAGTGATAAAAATTCTCTTCCAAAGTCAATGAGGAACTGCTTTAATCACGGCCACGAGCTTGGATCCGTTTGGGATAATATCATGTGCAGTAAAATGTTTCATTCCTTACAGAAAAAAAAAAAATCCTTTAGCATTAAAACTAGAAGTGCAGCGTAAGATAAAAGCAGACGAAAAGTGAATAGATTTTAATGATTGATGCAAAGATAATTGAAATGTCAGAAATGAAGAAGTGTAGAAGATCGGAGCTATTTGGAATATAATAGCTGCGGGGATCCCATTACATTATAGCCATGGCTACATGATGCAAATATATAATGAACACAAAATGATGAAAACTAGAAAAATTAAACTGCAACTGCTTCTTTTTCAGTCTGTCCCATAAAAGGATGAAGGATGAATGAATAAGATGATTTACATACTAAATGCCACATAAAATCAATGCTGGCCAGAGGGGGAGTCAATGACAGTAATTAAAACATTTTCAGCACTTTAAAAACCGTTCCCAACTATAAAATAACAAACCTCTCCTCATATTAATCAGTGTGGCAACACGAAAATAGTACTTTTATTGTGACATCTTGTTGCAGAGGGGGGAAAAAAACCCACCTCTGAAACTGGAAAATGTAAAGCTCACTCAGTTGCCAGGCGTGAAGCAACTCTCCACCCCCACGGTCTCTGAATTAGCTTTACTCTCATTCATTTCACTTCCATAAATATAGGTCAGGTTATTGAGCCAATTCCTCAAGGTTCTTTTGCTATTGTCTGGTCCTCCAACAGCCTTAAAATAAAAATGTTAGGAAGTCTAAAGAAATTACTATTTTTTTAGTTGAATTAATTGATTCAAAGCAGGGTAAAAACCTATGTATTTGACCTATTGGATAATTAAATAGACAAAGAAAAAAATAGTTTGACAAATTTTAAGGTCCTGAAAATGTTTTTTTTCTCCACCCGATTCTCCTCCTATAAGAACCCACATATCTGTTCTGTTCTAATCCGAGATTTTTTCTTCAAGTTATTGTCGAAGTCATTGAGGAAGAGCTGGAAATAGCCGGTCTCAGGTGTAGCATATTTTAATCTGATGACGGCAGTTTGGGGGTTTCTGTTCGTCTTCAACCACTGTCACTCAAACTTGATGCAGAAGAATATAATTATATAATAAACTTTGATTACACGTGAGAATCAAGTAGAGATGTAAGTTGAAAGACCAGAAAAATATCCGGGATGTTGAGATTTAAGTTAAAATGCCACCTCAAGAATAAATTGTTAATTAACTCATCTCGCTCACTGGAAGGAGTTACTGTGTGCAGCGAACAGCCACAGGCCCTCAACAGTGCATAGCCTCCATCTTTGGATGGTGCAGGTGCTGTGTTATTAATGGTAATTGTATTACTTACTGATAGCTGCTTTTAGACTTATTACATGCAATTTTTATTGCATTACATTATTTTTGCAAATCATATATGTTATATATATATATATCTATATATATATATAAATAACTTTTTACATTTTTTTTTACCCTTGACCTAAATAGTCCTCTGAAAGTTCCAAGCTGTTTTTCAGCAGTTTTTTTCAGCAGAAAACTAACTGATTGCCATGTGGGTGACAGTGAAGTACTTCACTGCCAGAGCTAATATTAGTACATGTACATGGCTCCTCTACTCATGTCAGAACAATGGAAGACCAAACGTGACCTGAAGGAATTTCCACTTAAAAAAAAATAAAATCGTAAGATGCCTGCAAACACCATTCACATGCATGTGGTAGTAAGTCTAATAAGAGGTTTCTGTCAGTCACATAGCAAAATAGCTCCTTGAGCAAAATTGCTATTCTTGTCACGTCACGCTTCTTGTACTGTACAGGAGCACTGCAGAGCAGAGTGACAGGCCGTGCAGGGGTGTCCTACTTTAATAAATGAGCTGCGGTTTCGAATGCTTGCAAAGAAATCATTTGCTCCGGAGCATCAGAATTGCACATGTCCTCATGTAACTACACAGTGTTGTGACAAAGTAAATTTGGGACCCATTGTAAGGTTCAAGGGAGCATTTTAAATCGCTTATAATTTCATTTGTGTCTATTGTGTTCTCTGCAAATATATTAATGGGCACTTCAAGATTTTTTTTCTATTTTTCCGCCAAATATACTTTACCACAAGCAATTTATTTTGGACAAAAGAAGAAAGTTAGCATGATGAACACTGACTAGACCCGGGCCAACACGGCTCCCTGACACATTATTGACTCGTACTTCTACATATCTGAATTGAGATAACGACTTTTACATGAACCTCGAATGTGTAAAGGGCAGCAAGCAGATGGTCTGATGGAGATTGATGACAGGTTTAGTAGTAAGTGGTAACGAATGGACCAGTGAAGGTGATCGGCTCCTTGGAAACGACAGACGTCAGAGGCCTGCTGTGAGCTTCTGTGTTCAATAACTCATAAAATATGATCTGTGCTGGTTGTTGAACAGTATTTTTTTTTTTTCAATCCCCAATCTATCAGTCATTAGTGGCCCTTTTTGCAAAGTAGAAGGTGCCCAGTTGGAGATGGCGGGAAGCTGTAAAATCACACTCCACATATTTGCTTGGATCTAGTCTCCACTGAATTACTTTGTGCAAGAGTTGTTTTGGTTTTTTTCCACCGCCAATAACAATTAGTTTTAACAGTTGAACAGCTCAGAGATTTGTTGTAATGTTTCCTTGACTGTTTTAAAGACTTCACTTGATGTTATGGCTCCATTCTACAGACATTTTACTGAGGGATTTTATGGCCCTCTGAGCAAACAATCGTTTAAATTCAATTAAGACTATGAAATGGCGCCGTTGAAAACAGTCCTTTTAAAGCTTTGTTTGTGTGACCTATGCGCAATGACTAGAACCAGCGCAGTATATGTATAATGCACAACTGATGCTTGTGTAGGAAAAGTCCGCAGTATGCTGTGAATGAAATGGAACCATTAGCAGAAAGCGCAACATAATTAGTGATAAACAATGATGGGATGAACCAACGGTGCTTCTGCCCATCAGAGAATTTCATAATTAGCAATTAGTGGTCATTGTATCATGGTCTATGGAACTGAAATCTGGCTGAAGTGTCTACACCCACTTACCTATCCTGAGGCATAGCAAATAAAGTATCCCGCTGGATTCAGACGTGATTAATGTCTGTCGTGAGAGGGGCTGCAATGGCAGATTAGGCATGATTATGAGTGGGTTCATTTCTTTTCAACATGTCATTATCTTTTACAGCATTGACTAAGCAAACGGCCACCGTGTGTTTATGGATGCAAGCTGTGTTTTCTTGATCGTTAATAGTTTCCAAAATTTCAGTCAAAATGTCTGGAAAGTTTCTAAAGACAAATGGAGGTATAAAAAAAAATACATTTAAACATTTAAATCTATGTACTCTGCATAAGAAAATACAGTTTCACCATGTCATTTAATGATTCTGCAGTGTTTTGTGACATTTAAAATATGTAATGGGCATTTCAATATCGGAAGCTGTGATGAACATGATATTCGATGCAAATTAAACTTCGATAGGCGTTAAATGCAGATATAAACTCATTCAATGCAGCAAGAAAAATAAAGAACAAAAAAAAGGTTAGAATCAAGCAGTCGAATTTTTACGAACCCAACTATACAATTAATACATTTTTACAATTAAAAGACCTACAAATTAAAAAAATATATATTGTCGCTGTGGTGTAGTAATTTTAGTTTCTCATACATCGTCCAATCTTCACCTTGAAAAACTCCATATTTCCACCTCTCCGCTCATTGAACCCCGGTCCAACATCATCATTATCAAACATCGTGTCTTCTGTAATTCCTGTGTTTTCATGTAGGCTCCAAAAATGTAATTATGAAAACAAAATGTTCAACAACTTTTCGGCGCTTTATTACGAGGTGTCTCATCATTCCACCATTCTGATAAATTTTGATGAGCCTGTTGAGTAGAAGTGAATAATTGATAACTGTTTTCCGTTGGCTTGATTGTCACAAACCAAAACAAATAGAGTGGAATAGAGTCATGAAATATTCACTGGAGTGTTGGCCTGAAAATGATTAACTCCAAAGTCCTTTTACATGGATGGAGGTGTCCTCATCCTGACTAGCTCTTTGACAATTTAAGGCGACCAATTACAAATATGTGCATTCAAGACATGATTTTTTTTCCTGTATTTTTTCAGTTGCTATACATATTGTAGAGGGAGGGGAAAAAAAACAAACAAACGATGTTGAACAGATACCAAGGAAGGGCCTGTTAAAGTAGAGCAAGTAACAGCGGGCAGGAAGCCTTCAGGTGAAGGTTCAGCCACGGTTATCTGGCAACAGATTTTAAAGTCAAAGGTATTTTAGTTGTGAACATTTCTGCAACCCTTCTACTGAGCAGCTCCACGAAAATTACAAACCTCCAACTGCAATAAATATAACAAAATCAGCTCCACTGCTCTCAGCTGTGTTAAATTAAATTGTTCTTGTGTGTAATATCTCCTTCTCTTAATGTTGATTCTTATGAATCCAGGACAATGATTCCATCCCATTTCTTTCTCTGCCTCCATCAATCCATCCATCCATTTTCTACTGCTTATCCTGTTAAGGGTCGTGGGGGGGGGGGGGTGTTGAAGCCTATACCAGCAGCCTTAAGTGAGAGGCTGGGTTCACTCTGGACGGGTCGCCAGTCCATCACAGGGCCAACCCATATAAACAGACAACCATTTGCTCTTGCATGTCTTTGGACTGTGGGAGGAAGCTGGAGTACCTGGAGAGAACCCACGCAGGCACAGGGAGAACATGAAGACTCACACAGAAAGATCCCTTGAGCCGGGACTCAAACCAGGAACCTTCTTGCTGTGAGGCGACAGCGCTAACCACTGCACCACCGTGCTGCCTTTTCTCTGTCTCTTATACACAAATTATTTAAGGTACAACCTGAGATAAATGTCACCCTTTCCCATCATGATGACTTGGTGCCATCTACTGTTAATAAAGAGATCATATTGTTTGGGTTAAGAACTGAGAAAAACACTTGTGGATGGGCCAGCTCAGATTTATCCAGCTTTCACTTCAACCAGCCTTCTTCTGTTAAATGTCTCCGTGCTTTTTAACAAATTTCAGTTCTCTGACATCATCCTGCAAAATAAAATTGACCGTTTGGATAAACATGTGATCGACTGTCAAAAAGCCAAGAATGCTATATACATCTGATAAAGATTGAATAACCATATTCTGTATAATTGGAGCCATGCTGTGGTTTACATTTTATAACAGTGTAGAAAAACTGGACAGGACTGTAGGCAAGCCTCATTTTTGTCCCTACCCCCAGTACAGGCTGACGATATAAAGACAAATTGTGCAGACGATCCCTCCTCAGAAATTCAACATGGCACCTCCTTCAGTGAGTGTGTGTTGCCACCGCGGACGAGCTGGATTGTGGGAGTTAGGTATTCATTAGCATATCAGTGACACAGATTAACATACATTAACATACATTACGGCAGAATTAATCATGGAATATAGTAGAAACTCAGAGAGGCATCTGAAAACAGTGCTCTGTACTCAATTCAAGGAAGAAAGATGAGTATTATTTATTTATTTGATTTTTTTTTTTTTTTTGCATAGGTGTCTTGTGCAGCTCCAACAGACTCATGCATGCATGCACAGTAGCAGCAGCCAATGATATCTGGCTCTCCATGCATTGATGCTTCATTTGCAGCATCTTCTATTTCCTTGCTGTGGTCTGTGTTCTAAAGAATTTCTACTACAGTTCTGGATTTGTTTGAGATTTTTCACTGTCAGCTCATTAATGAGGTTACTATAAACTACATCTTATACATAAATGTATAAAAGATGTCAGTACATCTCTTATTGTAAAACCTGCTCTTCAACAAACCCACATGTGATGTCTGGGCTGTTGAAAATCCATCCTGTCATGGAGGATAAACTTTAGCAATGTGGCACAAGCTAAAAAAAAATCCTAGGTTGAGGGAACTAGTCACAACTACTCAAGGCACTTTAATATTGTAGTATTTTGGGGGTTACTACTTTATGTGTATCTATTCTATTTTTTAAAAACTCACCAGACCAAATCCGATCCGTCAGAGCAAGTCAAACGTGCTTTCCTGGCTACCTACAATTGGACTTTTTGTCTGCAGTTTTGTAGCCAATAAAGATTTCTGTTGGGACAATTTAACGATGAAATACAGCCCAAAAAATACTATAGAGTGGGCCAACATTTGGAGAGTTGACCAGAGACTGAAGAAACCAGTACTGGACAGACTGAAAATGACAGGTGAGCAGCAGGAAGGCCTGCTAAGGCCAATCTTTCTATGCATTTTTCAATATCATTTCTAGTATTCGTTTACAAGATTAAATTCCTCCTTGATTTGTGTATTTATAGACATGTCTTAGTCTGATCATTCAGTTTTCTATTGATTGGAGTTTTTTTTTAAGTCGATATATTTCCCCTTTCAATTTATGCATAACGTTAGAATGTATATAAGGTATACTCTGATGGATTTTCAAGAATACTTTGAACTTTAACTGGAATATTTTCAGCGGTACGACATTTACATGTACTTTAAGGGTTCAGTAATGGAAGAATTCTACTTGAGTACCTCCACTCAGTATTTCTTGGTTTTATACCTTGAGGGATTGTGGTTTGGGTTGAAACACAAATAAATAAATAAATAAATAAATAAAATAAAAACAGCTGCAAGTGTCCAGATGTCTGGACTACGTGAGTTACTGTGAATTAAGTGTGTTCTGTTTGGTTGGTATAAGTACTAACGGGGACTGCTTAAATCAACGAGACTGTTATTGGTCATACAATTTTCAAGGATTTTTTTTTTTCCTCATCCAAATTTTTTAAAAAAAGAGGCTACGATCTCAAATGATTGTCTTTTCTCTTGAGGGCAGGAAAGTTCTAGACATTGAATGAAGACGTATTTTTCATGAATAGCATATCAATCAACAGAAAGTCCTCCAGCAAACACATATTTATACCCCTCTCAGCCAAGGTGGAGCAATTCCACAAAATGTGATAATGTGAGGGAATCTCAAAGTGAAGGGGATTAAACTAGCACATCAAATGCCACTGATTCCATTTTCAGCATTTTGGTCATGGCTACTTTTGTTATTTGCTATCTTGGTGGAACACACAGCTGGGCTTGTATCTAGCCACAAACACAGATTCCGCCTCGGGCCCAGGTGGCGTGTCATGGGCTCCTGGAGACGATCGCTAAGCAGATAATGTCATTCCTTCCAATACTCATCATTAACTCCTTCCTGCCAGCCATATTGTTATTGAGGCAAGGCCGTATCACTGGTATCATGAGTCAAGCCCTGACCGCCTGTTCCATTCAGTTAAGAGTCGTAGGAATTCCTTTCAAACACTACTTAAACAGCCCTCAAAGTACTCCTGAAATTGTAATGTAATGAAAGCGTCATGCATGAAACTGAAATGCAAGTGGCCGAGTGGCTTGTATGACTTGAAAAGGGCCATTTAAAAAGGTAAGCAGCAGCTCATGATTGGCAGCTTCTGCTCCATAATGCAACCTGGAAAGGAGCTGACAACTTGAATTATATGGTCATTACACCAGTCCAGTCTGGCTCTATGGACCTGCTGACACCTCCACAATGCACGTGACCCATCACACCCCAAGCTCTTTGCCAATCAAGCGCAAGGGCAAAATGGAAAGCAACCTCTACCTCTACCTTCATTGCCGTTGGTAATGCATGCTCGCAATCCCTCCTTTCTTCCACTTCCTCAAGCAGCGTTAGAGCTAAACTGAGCATGAACAACAATGTAAGGCTGACATTTATATTGTATCAGGTAACAATATGAGCACATCAGTCAGAGCAAATGAGTCAGGCTCTGCAATTATTGATCCCTCACATATGACACTGCATCACTTAAGACAATCAAAGAAACTTCACCAGGCCGTTGAATGCTCAGACCCGAGTAGGTGAATATTTACACGATTTACACAATGTCCAAATAATACACTCAAGGAATATTCCTCGGTTGATTCCGTGCTCAAGAAAACCTTCACATCCATCGGTGCTCAAAGACAAATAAATAAATAAGACAAATTAAGAGGTGGGCCTCTGAGCACAATTTGTGACATCACAAATATTTTGGAAGCTGTTCTTGCCTTAAAAAATTCAGCAGAAACAAATAAAATCTGTGAAAATTTGAGTGTCCAGGTAACAAACGATGAGAACAAACTGCATAGAGAAGTGGGAGCCATTCCAAGACAAATACATGTTTTAAGGTTTTTTTAACACCTTGTTAAATACATGGAGGAGATCTTTAAAGTAAAATGTGTCACAGCAATAAAATGTATATATAAATATATACAATTTTGGGATATTTTTTTTTCCCTCATCATGACATGTAAATAAAATTCAAAGACAACACCGATGAATAAATTGGTCAGAAAAAATTAGTTACAAATGTTTTATTTTTTCTAATTTATTTATTTTTTTAAATTCTTTGGGTATATTGCGCAGCCCTGAACTGCAATAGTTCTAAAAGATCTCAGTTGTCATGTGATCTCCAAAAGGTTTCAAAGCTGCATTACGGTACAACTTCACCTGACACAGAGTTCAAAATAATGCACCTTTGCAGACACCTTTCATTCATGTCTGCCACTTAAACCTATTTTGAATTCAACTGCAAAAGTTCTCTCAATGTCCTCAAGTGACCACCGGTGAGGACAAACAACGGAGGAAATAAAAACAGCCCGTTACTCCGTCCACTCACAAACATCCGTCCCTTTAACCTGGCTTGTGCTCAGTAAATAATTCACAACCTCTAACAACATTGCAGTTTTTAAAATCACTTATTGCTAATAATTGATCACCTGAAGGGTCTATTAGCCAGGTGAATATTTTTGCTGCAGGTGTGACATTATTAGCTAAACTTAATTTGTCCTGCTAAAATGTTGATTTCCACTGAAGCGGAGCCGAGCAGACGATGTAGACATGCGTTTTTACATAATCATGCTATAACCTCAAGCTCACATCTAAAAAAAATATTAAATAAATAAAGTGATTTATTAGCTGAAGTCATAAGTTGGCAATTACTCTTTGCAATATTAAATTATTTTGTGAATTTTTGCTCGAATAGATGGCTTGTGTTTGTTTCAACTCAAGATTAGTTTCTGAAGGGGAGTTGCATCATATTGCGTGTGTTGACCTGAGGTAACGATATTTTCCTTCATTTTCTTTAAAGCGCGTGCAGGCATCTCTCCTTTTTTTGGGGGGGGAGCAATCCCTCCATTTTATTAATGGGATTTGCAGACAGCATATAAAAAATTACAAATATTAAGGTGATACACTGGTTTGTAGTGATGGACCTGCAGGGAAATAAATGCAGGTAAATGTAAAGGGATTTATTCTTCTTGTTATTATTCCTATTATCATCATTATTATTTCAGCACTTGCTCCCACAGAAGTCTCTCATTGTCCCCAATGGGGTAGGCTTGTCAGAGTAAGACATTTATTTACTGGCAAGAGCCTTAAAAGTACATTAGATGACACATGCTATCCATACTATAAATATTGAAACTTTACGGCGTCAAAAATGAGAGAATTGAGTGTTATGTGTATATTTTGTGTATAAATTTCATTTTTCACTGAGACTGGAGAAAAATTGGAGAATTTCCACTGATTTTTAGCTACAGTTGATTCATACTTTTCAATGATAGGGTGTCAATTTTTGGTCTGCCGATATTCAGAATGTGTTTTTTTTTTTTTTTTTTTCCCTGAGACGTAATGATCCCAATACTCAACTTGATACCTTTCAGTCGATCCTTCTGTTGTGAAACGTTGCCTTTTTTTTTTATGGCATCACCTGCACACTCACCAACATAGTGGATAGAATTATGGTGTTTGAGCAACTCCATCTCCTTTGGGAGACGATTTACACATCACACAACACCAGAGCCAGAAGAAAAGCCTGACAGCTTATGAAATGGGAAATTCATATCTGATTGAGGTTTCTTTATGCCAGTTTTCTGGTTTTATTGAGTTCTGTGGTTTGAGCTGGGGAATAGTCGGACCTCAGAGGGATTCAATACAGACATTTCGTTGATGTTCTCAGCGATGGTCAGTTTGACATTTTGACACTGCTTCCATTAGTTTTGCCTATCTCTACTGCTGGCTTGTCAGTCAATAAGAGTCATGTGGGAGCCAAAGGCCTGAATATGTAAAACAGTTGATTAATCATTTCTGATGGTTTGTCAATAAAATGACAAATTAATGTAAAAACGGATGACTTTTACACAATAGCCACATTCACTGTAATTACCAAGGTGGCTATATGATGGGTGGTGTTTCTTTACAACATAGAAACAATAAGGCTGATTTTCAGCAAAAGCTGTTGAGGTAGAGCACAAACCATTAGACTGTGGTGCAGATTCATTTATCCATTCTGAAAAAGGCAACTTTTTTAACTTTTGGTTGAGGTATTAAAATCCTGTGGGAGGCAGACGAACGCACTTCCTGAGAATCTCAGTTCACATTTAGGTTAAGATCAACATACTCCAATGATGCTTTTTCCCGAAGATGAAGAAAAGATAATAAATATGTATATGTTAGAATAAAATGTTTTATGGGAGAGTGATGTGGCAAAGCAGCAAGCATTATCACTGTTATTATAACATCGTCTTTTCACGAGAGATAAAAGCACGCAGTAAGTCTCCAAAGATTATCCTGTGAAGACGTTGGAGTCTTCATGAATTCTATGTTATGATATAGCCTACATGCCACTGCTGAACATCGCAGAGGCTGAGGGGCTGGAGTTGGGGGGCGGGGAGGTGCATATGGTGGTGCATACTGCCTGAAATTACATGCATGATCACTGCGGTAATGCATTCAACCAAAGGGCCATCCAGTGGTGTAGCGTGGCACTGAAATGACAGTCGTGGCCTTGCATTGTTTGATATGTCACAAGATGGCAACTCAGTATCTCTTTAGCTCCTAGAGGTCATGGAGGATGGATATGCCACTAATCTCTGACACTCTAGGATGGGACCACGAGGGGAGGGTGACGACAACACAAACTGGGGCTTTAGATAACTTTGCTATCCACCAGTGACCTCAAATGCGAAGACATCTCTGGGCCTGCTGTGCTCTGTCAACCAAATCCTTCTTACTGCTCCGCGACAAAAAGGAGACGTTTCTTACCCCACAAGGACTAATCCCAGCCAAAAAGTGACTGTATATTAATCTGATATTGTCTTTTTATTGTTTGGGGAATAATGCAGTGGAAGCCATTGATTGATTGGAGGGGCTTGAGAGACTTGTATTGTGTCAAATCAGTTCATTTTGAGATTTGTGGATGTTTCTCAAGAGGGCATGCGCTCACAAATCCACAAGAACAAAAATGTCAGCACGTACAACTGCTCCTGAGTGGTTCCTCACTGCACGAAAGAACAGACAGAACTAACAGAAACCCCAGAAACTCAACTGGTAATATCTTTTCCCTTAAAATAACGTTGAAAATGCAAATCGTCAATTACAGCTCTTGGTTATAATGCAGATTGAGGTAAGAAATGACTAAAAATAGTATTCCTCCAATTGAGACCACAAATAGTTGCAGTATCGACTACAGGAGATGGATAAATAGAAGCTGAACTGTATCTGCCACTGCCCCCCTAGAGGGAATATTATCAGGGAGGTTAGTGGTTTCATTGATTTCAGGGCTGCAATCATCCTCATCTGATGTAGTGGGCAGAGGGAGGATAAGCATAGCTGCATTCTGTATATATATGCTGTTTGACAGAGGGGCGAGGTTTAACATCAGCTGTAATCATCCACCAATCGAGTGTAAAGAGTTTTCTATGCCATTCGTGTCCGTCTTTTAGCAGGGTTACATAAACACTACTTGGGGAATTTTCATGAGGCTTGGCAAAGAGGTGAAGGATAAACCAAGGAGATGGTTGCAGATCCAAAATCAAGAGCTGGGCATTAAATACTGAACCGTGCCAAACAAGAAGTTTAACATTGCGTCTAAACTCCCCTCTCACAGCAACTCAAACTTAGCATCGACAGGAAGTACATAGTCTCATGTTTGATCCAAAAAAAACCAGCATGTGGTTAGGGGGAGGAGTTAGAGGAGTCCAAGAGGACGAGGGCACACAAAGCAATAATACGCACTTGCTCAAAGAAAACAGGGAGTAATAAAGCAAAGCTGCGGGATGCGTCAGTTCCCGAGCGCTGTCATGTTTGTGTGCACATCACAACTGCTCTCCAGAAGGTTCCTGTTGTGAAGCATGCTGCAGAGCCTTGAGCGCAAACAAGAGCATGGACATATTTGCAATCATGTCTGAAGTGACACAAACATGCGATATGAACACAAAGGCCATGTGCCAGTTTGACATTATATCAGAAAGACAGAGGAGGTTCCCCTCAGTGGGGCAGTCCACCGATGTCTTTAGCAGTTGACATAGGTTGGAACGTGGGTTATAGTATCTGATGGTCAAAATTCAATGTCAGGGTCTTGATATTGGCGTACAGTCAGACCAGACCAAACCATTATTTACGGATGTTTCTTTGGCTTTTGAGCAGTTTAACTGTTCTCAAAGACTTCAGTCTAACTGGTCATCGCTGCAATTTCCCCTCTTCACCCAACATTTGCCTGAACATGTAGCAAATTTGTCTTCCTCCATACATATAGCTTCTTAAACAAAAAGATATAATTTTCTCCACAAGCCTCCGAGGAGTAACCTCCATTTACTCAGTTTTGACTGGTAATTAAGAGAGCAGTCTACCTTGTGTATGAAAACATTGTTACTCTCATTTTCTAAAAGTCATTTGTTCTGACTTTTGTCAGGCTTTTAAACAATGCTGCCTGAGGCTGCAGGGATTGTGCGAACAGGTCATACATTGCCTTTTGTGAGCGTTATGTATGATGTACAATATGTTATATGTGAAATGTGGAATATACTGTTGTGATTGATACAGACGGTGCAGTAGATACTGTATGTAGTTTTATTTATTAACTGAGGCATTTAGACAAATTTCCCTACAGGTTAGTAACATGTACCAAATCATATCATTAATAATAAGGTATAGTCAAACATAGATATGTCAAACAGGGGTTACTCTCTCTGAGAGCACTTCCAGTTGCATCTTTTCTTTTGTGCAACGGAACATACAGTAATTGTAGGGTGACCCCCCATTTCAAACCCTCGAATGTACAAAAGATCTCTAATGGGCCTCGTTGGAAATGACTCCACAAGTCTCTAATGGTGCTGTCGGGAGTGAATTTCAAACCATTAAGCAATCTGCGGTGAATCAAGGCACATGGAAATAAATTCACACTTGCTTTGTTTGAAAGTTCTCAAGACAGAGAAAAGAGCACACTTGCACAGTTTCTATCTATTTGGCGCCAATCATATTTAGACCATCTCCTGGTTTAAACCTGCTATCAGAGCACAGACAAATTTAGCACTTAACTGTGCAAATACTCAAAGCTGGACAAAAATCTGTACTCTGTGTGTGTGTGTGTGTGTGTGTGTGTGTGTGTGTGTGTGTGTGTGTGTGTGTGTGTGTGTGTGTGTGTGTGTGTGTGTGTGTGTGTGTGTGTGTGTGTGTGTGTGTGTGTGTGTTTTTTTTCAGGTTTACTTCGAAAAAACATCCAGAAAACATTAGACACGGTGACAACTTTAAGATTAAATGGGACTCATATACAAGCCACAAGACCATCCACCGTGGAAATAATCATGATGCATGAGATGCGTCTGTATTTATGGCGCTAGATTCCTGCAAGCTCTCAATCCTGAGCAGCAGCAGCAGAGGAGAAGTTCTAAAACTGTGTCCTCTGACACTGTTCATCACTGACTCACCCATCGCCTCTGGCACTGGGATGAAAACTACTTTTACTGTTTTCTACATCAAAAACTAATTTTCATTCAGTAAAATTATTATACAGAGAGGTGATGAAATACCTATGAAATCACACAGAGATGACACTTCTCATTTCTGGGTTTTATTTCATAGATAAATTTAATCTTCAACTGAGTTTTTCGATGAACATTAATATTTTGTGTGCTGAATATTAAACTATATTCTTGGATGTCAAATTATATATCTGTTTTCATGACTTTGCACCTAAAATGCAACTCTGGAAATCCAGTTAATATAGATTTATTTTTAAAAATACTTGCTAAAACAACACAGTAGGTATCATTCCAATTAGCATTTTGAAACAAATAGCTAATTAGTCTGGAAATGTTTCAACTCATACTGCCAAAGTAAACAGATGTAGTTTTAAATTTATAACCCCATATTTTAATTGTTTCAATCGGTCTGAACATATATAGGAAAAAAAAAATACTCTGGTGGAAACTAGGAAAAATGATATCCGGGGTAGCTTTTTTTGCAAGAAATTTGAAGAGGTCAAGGTGCCACAGCTTTAAAAAAAATCCCATAAAACCGCATTTCGCCACCATCCAGCAACCTCCAACAAGCACAAAAGACTTGGCTGCACTTTCTTATCACACTGAAGCTCCTGCTTGCAGCTCTTCAGCACTGATGAACTTCCTAACTAACAGTCGTCACAGAGCCTGCTGACAATATCACCATTCAACACAAGCAATCAATCTTGTCTCCTGCAATAACACTGAAAGGAAGTCCCTCCAATTTATCTTTATTAATTCAAAGGGGATTTGATAGCCTTACCTGCAGAGGAGTGCTTTGCCCGGAGTTGGAGCTGTAAGTGTCTAGTGCATTGGGACATTGGGAGATCTCTGGTTCACTTGTTGTTTGTCGGGGATGGGGTAGTTTGCTGTGTGGCTGGAAGCGACACTCCTAAGGGCCCGCTGTGAATAGAGGTCAGGATAATAGACACAGTCACACAACAAAGACTGATAATCCTGTTTCGCCCCACAGTTCCCGTGTTGCAATCAGACATTTTAAGGGCAGTTAAGTTGCAGCGAGGGGCAGCTGAATGAACTGCGGTTAAGAAAGACTCCCAAGCTCCCATTATGGAGAGTAACCGGTGTCAATTCACAGCAATTAGACCACTCAGATGTGTCAGTAGAAAGACCTCAAATTAATAAATAAATAACGTGGACCACAAGTGCTCGCTGATATAGCCTTTTGAGTCATTTGAGTCTCCCAGTGGTCTATTTCAGTGCACAACACTTAGTCCTGCAAAAGTGACGAGGCGTACCTCCTCTTCTCCATTTATCCTGAATGACCTTTGAGGGAAAATAGTCCTTAGTGAGCAGGTTGCTTAAAATCTATTTCCACCAGTCTTCAGAAGCATTTGTTTCCTTAAATGCGAATTCTATATCAGTTTGAACTGCTGAGATAAACTAAACAGCAAGCAAAACTATTACCCTTAATGGGCTAAATGACTCAAGTCTGACAAGGAGGTGAGCCATCACTCGAGCAGCTTTGAAAACAATCGATGCTTGGAAGCTGAGGATAAATAGACGGGCAGACATACACCAGCTAGTGCTTGAAGTGAGAAAAGAAATCATGTACATTCCTCTTAGTGACATAAAGGTGTGTGTGTGTGCATGTGTGTGTGTGTGTGTGTGTGCACGTGTGTGTGTGCATGAGTCTGATGGGATGAGCAACTCCAAATATTAGCCAAGAATAATAAAAACATATCTTGTCAGTATAAATGTATTCACACAAAGGTAGAAACCACGATACAATCCCTTTGATGGTATATACAATTCATAAAATATTTAAAATTTGTATTAATATTCCTTTGTTTCATTTCATATAGTTTTAGTTCATGTATCTGTCTGCAGCCAAGTAAGCAAGGTAATACTAATATTAAACAACAGTCAAAGGATGTGAACATGTGATTCAGACAATCAAGCAGTGAGATGGCCATTTTTTTAGGATGTCAAAATATAAATTGAGATTTATTATGCCCCATATACTTCCCCTAAAGTATTTCACAATGCTGCAGATAAAGTACAACAGATGGTGACTGAACACCAGCATACATTGCACTGTCTGACAGGAAAAAAAAAAGGCCAGAGAACGAGTCACAGACACTGCAGACTTGAAGTGTACGGAAGTGTACACGTTTCGCAGATGTGCTGCGTAGTGCTCTGCGTACAGTAGAAATCCCAAGATCACCAGTAGTAAGTAGTGAAAAAGAAGGTGGTTCCAGATCAAACAAGGTAAATGACCCAATAAAGCTTCGATCAGAACCAGGAGTAAATGCACACCGTGAGCAGCAAGCGGACGTTAGCCACTCCAAGCAGTGAGGAGCTTGTTGATTTAACGGCAAGGATACCTGCAGCTATACCACATCAAGAAAAATGCCAGTAAAGATCAAAGACCCAACTTAGTGGCCCACTTTGATCTTTTGAGTGCCCTAAAGGAAGGGGACATGCAGTTGCAGCTGCAGTTTAGAGTATGAGCAACTTATGAACAGTACTGGGAAGAAAGAAAGAAAATATTTGAGGATGCTTGTGGTTTGGAGGGCACAATCTTACAAATAGGACTGAGCATTTGTGTTAATATTCATTTTTCAATTTCAGAATTCCTGTAAGATAGAATACAAGTCCTTCTGAAACAGTGGGGATGCAATAAGTCTGAAGAAATTCAGTTGGTCTGACAAAATGTCCCATGGCTGTGTAGGGGGGGGGGTCATTTTGTGTTGTCATCCGGCATCGATTGTGTATCGCAGTCTCAGAACAGAATAAAGAAAAAGAAAAAACACAAAGGCTCACCTCTGTATTGGACAAGGAGCACTCAATCAAGAAGAAATCATTACTCCAGAATAAGAGCCTAGCTATGCTGCGCTGCCCGGCTTCAACTGCATAACTCACCTTTCACCAACGCATGGATAATGTGCCAGCTGGCAGGTGATAACTTCACAAGCATGCGGACACCTTCCACTAACTGAGGAGACGTGCCCTCGTCCAAATGCATGTCAACAACCATCACTTTCACAAAAATGTGCAGGGGAGGAAACAGTGATTCGAGAGAAAGCTCCAGATGTACAAAGGCAAAAGCTGTTTAATGCCAGAGGAGGAAACATTAACAACAAAACCCAAAAAACAAAACAGGATCACTTTTAGAAGGAGCAGGCTGTCAGTTGCAGCCACGTGAAAGAAGTGCAGTTATTTTTCATTATGGATTAATCTGATGATTATTTTCTTCATTTGTTGATTAAAATCAATCATTCGGCATTAATTACCCATGTCCACATTGTTACATTTTAAATGATGAAATATTTTTCTCCCCATATATATCTACCTCGAGACTAATTTTATCTCACATTCTTCAAAACCTTTTGAAAATGACTTTGCTTCTTGAAAATAATACTGCATTATTATATTTGAGGGGAATATGTGGTCATTTTCCACCCTCCTTTAGAAAAAAGTAGCGTTAATGACGGCTGTCAATGGCTTTTTAGAGGCCAAAGTGGACATGAATTGTTATTCCTCAAAAAAGAAGAAGAAAAAAAAAACACAGGCTGGTAAAAGCTCTCTTCTCTGTCAGTAGGGCAGATTGGGTGACGGTTCCTGGATAGTGTAGAAGAACCCTGACACAGCTGAAAAGGGGCCAAAAAAAAAAGAAACATCGTAAAGGGAGAGCACAAAGCACTCCTCTGAGAGGTCACAGAAAAGACAAGTCCTCTTTTACACAGAGAGAAAAATAAAAGCCTGACTTTCACCAAACCAAGGTGCCCAAACTGTGTGAAATGAAGGGTCACTATGCAATAATGGTGATATTAAACTGCTATAATTGCCTCATTTCCATTTCAAATTTAAGCAGTGAAAATATGACCAACAAAGTCCCGACGGTTAGACAGGTTATTTGATTTATTAGTACTTACGTGAGTGAACACAGATTGCATGAAACAATATGCAGTTTTTGCTTCATGCAATATTTTTTTTTTTCTGTATCTTCAAACAAATACTCAGTTTCATAAAGATCAAAATCTATGCAGGAGAATTTGTACAACTGTTGTGAGTTCAAGTGCAAAAGCATCTCTTACTTCTCTCTATATTGAAGGGAGCCAGGCTGAAAACAGGTTGAGCTTAGCCCAGGGAACTTATTAGCAGAGCCTCCCTGGTGGGGAAACCTCCAGGGAATAAGGAAGAGAGGTTCTTCTTCAGGGTTGGTAGGAATGCCATGAGCATCCTCTGCTGGTAAAGAAACACCTCAAAAGCCCAGCCCCTAATGGAACACGTTAGAGAGTCACCATCCTAATTGATATACAACCTGCATGAGTAAGCCATAGGAGCAAACTCACTGTACTGTCTTACATCATAATCATATCTTACCTGGCAGAAAACGCTGATGAACACATAAATACATAAACTACGGGGAATTATCAGTTCAACTGCACTCGATACCATGACATATGCAGATGACAGTGTGTTTAACGTGTCTATTTTCATGCAGTTTTCTCTCTTTTTTTCTTAGTGAAGACTGCATCTGCAGAGGCGAGGGGAATACAGTAGGTACTGTATTATGTATGTGTATAGGCTAAAAACATTAATGGCTGATTAAGTATTTGTATAAATTTGGGTTATTTAGTATAGTTTGTATGATGAAATCATGACTATATATATATATATATATATATATATATATATATATATATATATATATATATATATATATGTGTGTGTGTGTGTGTGTGTTTGTATATATGAAAAAGACACTTCTTCTTTTCTCTCTCTTATTCCCGAAAGGCTGATTAGTACTTGTAGCCTAGTGTACATGTACACTGCAACTGTAGTGAGTTGTCTGCTGTACTTCAAAGAATCGCGGCTGAATCAGAGCAAACCATTTTGGAGAGTAAACGTATAAATATATAACACTTACATTGCCCTGGTATATAAGTGAAAGTACTCAGACTGGAGAAGATACAGGGGATCAAGAGAAATTTGACGAAACGGTCCAGTCACAGCTCTGACCGTGCAGTTACATTTCTATGGAGGTTCAAGTCAGGCAACGCTTTCTTGTGCAGCAGAGTTTATGCTGACTTGCTTGGGATTTTATTTCCAATTTATAATTCTGATGGAATGTAATGGAACAGTGCAATTACACCCTCATTAATACATCATCTAACATCGTCCTCAGTAAGGCCAGGGACACAGCCACAATGAAATGCATCAGGAAATAATAACGCTACATTATTACGGAAGCGCTTCTTAATTGTCTTCTAAAGTCTTGATCGATTGACTGATGTTTTACACCAGTTGTAACTTTGCACTGTATTTGTATTTTGGCTGCTGTCTTTGGCCAGTCTTCTCTTGCAAAAGAGATCTTTGTATCTCAACGGGACCCACCTAGTAAAATAAAGGCTAAATAAATAAATACAAAAATTGCAGTGTATTAAAGGTTAGTTTTGCTTGCCTTATTCTTTTACGTCTTTTAAAAGGGATACAGTCCCACAGCGCTCCTTTTTGTTGCTTATGGCTAAAACTACAATGTGTACTAGCCCCTTCTTCAATTCTTTTTACCTCTAGCAGGTTTTCTTCTACTGCCTGAAAACGACATCACGACAGAAGTTCGGCGCTCAAACTTCAAAGGGCGGAAAAATATGTACAGAGTTTGGAGTTTAGGCAATGAAAGAGGCACCTTTCTGTTTATTGCCAGTCACTCAAAATGTTTTGAGTGTTCGTTTTTCCTGAAAATACTGCATAATGCTGCTCAGCCTGACTTCCTACCGCTGTGGATGTCAGTTGCGGAGAAAGCAGGACCCAAATGTAGACAGGAAGGAATGAATGCATGAACTCAAAGTTTATGCTGGGGAACACAGGGGGAGCAAAAACAGCAAAAACATAAAAGGCGAACGGACAAATACCGATGAGAGAAAACGGAACTAAGAAACAGGTGTGAGAATGTGAGGGCAAGGAAAGAATCAGCTGTGGATGATTGACAGATGAGACTGGTGATGAATGTAAAGAAAAAAAGGCGGGAAACCAAAGGACAGGAAAAAGCGCAAACAACCAGAAGAGGGAAGTGAATTTCCCAACTGAATGGGCCCTAACTACAACCTGGCAAGTTAGGAAAACACTGAATGACAAAGATTGTAACTGAGTCTAAAAAAGTACAAAATAAAAAATACATGAATAAACAACGTGGTCTGACTTGAACTGTGATTGTTGAAGGCGTAAGCCTGAATTTTTGATGCTGAGAAAGGTAGAAACTCCTTTTTTCATCTGATGAAGTTCTTCCTAAGTTTTAGGAATACTTATTTTATATACTTATCTGAAGAATTAAATGGTTTTGTGATGGCATACTGAAAATGCCCCAGTAATGTTATACCCAGAGGCAACACTAGGAGGACACATAATGGAGTATATGACCTCCATCCAGCTTGTTAAGTCTTCCCGTCTTGCTAATACAAATAGCATGACTGGTGTATCCATTACTTCAGCATAAATTCACCAACATACCCAGTTACAATCAGGTTCACAATTTTGGTAAATCTCATCAAAAATTTGTTGGGCTGTGTGCCTGTAAAGTGCAACAATTGTATGCTTATGGCTGTGGCTGCTAACATTAGCATTGCTAACCTGACTTAGATATTGCTACTTGATGATGGTACAGCGAAAGAAAAGTCACAGCTTTACCAAAAATTCTCCAAACCAACAGGCCTCTGTAAAAGATTTATAGAAAATTTAAAGCAAAGCCAATACAACGGGACAGTTTTTGAGTGTCATCACGCTACAGAAAGCTGCTTGAGCCGCAGAATAGATTGCAGCGCCTATGAAAAACCACCATGTGGGTATAATAAGTCATTGTCCACAGATACATGGGCCGTAGCAGTAATCTTCATCTCTAATCAGTGAGCAAACATAGATATTTGTAAGAGCACTGAAGGGATTAGGCAAGGTTTTCTCCCTCCTGCTGAACATGGGCCGAGTCATGCTGAGAACACCAGGAGTTCTGTGGAAGTCGGAGAGGATTTGACCTAGCTGCTGTTTTTATTCTGATATGACCCAAACAAAGCCATCAGCATGGGACCGGTGCAGGGGGTGCAGCATGTTTCCCCCCACTTATCCTCTTGCTTTTAAGATGAAGAACAAATGTACTAACACACAGAGATTTACAGGGATGGTTAAAAGAATCCGCACTTTCACTGTTATGTGAATAATATTTTCCAGTACAGCATGATTTATACAACGTGCACCGATGCAAATTTGCAACAAAAAAAATAAAAAATAAAAATAAAAAAGCTCACGAAGTCAGTTTTGTTTAAAATTTTGCTTTTAAACAGCATTTTTTTTTTGTGATTTATTTTTTGTTCCCAACATATTAGTTCACACTGCTGATGTGCACACGCAGCTGTTAACCTGCTCTGTAATTCTCCCAGAGTTAATTCCTAATGAAAAATAAATTGAGTTGCTCCCTACACTTCCATAACATTTCCTCCTCAGAATAAATGGGCTTCTTTATGAGAAAAGACACACTGTTGTTAATGATTTTATAAGCAGGGAGCCCACCTGACATCCTGTTTTCTATTACTGTTCTTTATTCAATTTGCAGGGCGCGCTGCAGGTGACCTAACCTATAAAAGGGCACTCAAAATGAAATTATCAGAGCTCCTTGAAATTTTATAAATTCAAAACCGGCCTCACAGAGGGATCTGGTAGCAGAAACTAATGGCTTCACCTTTAGCTTTGCATAAATCAATCGTACCAAAGGTTACAACGCATCATGCCAGAACATATCAATGCACTTTTTTAACATCGTAACATACAGTCGTTTTGAGAGAGTGACCGACGGGTGTCTGAGGTCATACGTTAAAAAAAAAGGTTTATGTACTTGCATACATACCAGTGGAACAGTAATTGCACCGAACTGGGTACTGTTAAATGAGGGCTTCACGATTCATTCAAATACGATCAAAATCAAGTAAATATTCTATAATTTTGTGAATAAAGCGAAATGTTTCAGATGCCTCGGCCTGCAAATCATATTTTCCAGATATCAAGGCTTGTTTAATGAAGATTAAAATAAGTTTTACATAATTTTAAACATTTATTCAGTGAAAATCAACATATCGTTATCATTCAATTATCAATATCCGTCAGAATAATCGTGACACGATTTGTTCCATCATCGTTGAGCCCTGTGTTCAATCCAAACAGGTTGACAATAAGATACAGAACAAATAATTAGCCAAGTCAGTGGAATGAAACAGCCAAATGCACATGATAAAATCTTTGAAACGCTTTTGATAAATAAAGAAAAAATGAAGTTAAAAAAATAGGAAAAAAATCAACCCGACGTTCAGTACGTGGAATTGTACGGATAAAATAATGCATTAAAAATCAAGAGAAATCTCTGCACGACTGGCCAAAACCTCTCTTTTCTATCAACTGACCTCTGTTTTAATGAAACTGAAAACGAACATAGGAGCAGTGCTGATGTGCAGTTGTAACGATGTGAAGCTTTTTCGCCTCGAAAACGCTTCCATTTACCCTCCAAAGAGCACAAAGCTTCCTCTAGCGTCAGTCTGTTCCAGTCGGTAAACTAACAAGAAGTCGGCGGCAGGAAGAAAAAAAAAAAGAAAAAAAAAAAGGCCCAATCAGAAACACTTGTTACACCTGAGAACATGGAAATATCAGAGTTCTGTGTCTGAGAAAATGGAAAACATTGTCTGGTAAAGAACTCAAGAATATGGATAAGATCATTCAAGTGTGTTCAATCGGAGTCAGGACAAATGCTTTTATGAAGCAGTCAAGCATGAAGGAAATTCATTTATAAATTGCGGCCGATCTTTGGAGAAATTGCTCCTTTTTTTTTTTTTTCCTAAATTCAAGCGCGATGCTGAGCTGATAGGAAACAAAGTGGAACAGCTTGGGATTCCATCTGAGCAAGAACATTGTCGTGTTTCCCCATATTAGAGTGGGTGGAAAAAAAACTACAACCTGTTTTTAAGTCTAGCTTTGTTGTTATTTAATAACCGGAGTGGTATAATTTTCACTTTGCACTTTTTTTTGTATTTAGAGGAATAAATTGAATGGTTTGAGATATCCGTCATCAGCAGGAGAGAGGGACCTGTACATCATTTATCCTGCAAAATTAAAACAGCACATCACACAAAAATCATGAAAGCTCAGAGGGTGACCTCTCGGGGAAATGTTCTCTCCTTAAAATAAATAAACAAACAAACACATACTTAAAAAGGAATTCAGCGCCGTTTTAATCTGCTCTAACTACATTTATGAAGCGTGCAACCCAAATTAAAACGGGGAGTTCCCGATACCAACTGCATGATAAACTTTAAACAGAATGATAATTACAATCATCGAATATAATAAAAAAATACAGAAAATAAAAGTCCCTGTCTTTAGTAATGAAATCTTCTTGTGGATGCGGTGAGATATTTTTCGCATACGTGAATTGATACATCTTGAATTGTCATGTAATTATTATTGTTTGTTTGTTTTTTTATGCCAGTTGACATCCTGCCGATGTGTATTGCTCATTTTTTATAAACCTGTGTTCGGTTTCCTGAATATGAATTAACCTCAATTAAACCCTTACTGGAGTGCGCTGACACATACAGCGACACAGTGTGTTCATATATAAAAATGTACAGTATCATCATGTAAATTTCCATTTGCCTAACACTTCGCCTTTCAAAAAAAAAATAAATTGTTTTAGTGTTCCTATCGTGATTGACTAATTTAATGTAGAAAAGGCTTAAGCTGATTAACATCACCTTCAGTCAATAACCTCGTTACCTCATTAGATTCTTCCATTCTCTTGTAAAATTAGACTTCACCGGGACATCGCCAGATAATGGTGGGCAGACTTGGCTATTTAGCTTGCAGCCTGCACTTGGGGAAACACCTGAAGTTCCCATTAAGGAGATTTCAACATCAATTCTGGACCTTACCGAAGGAACCGTGATGCATTGACTATTTTTGGATTCCTCTAATTAAGAGGGACAAGTATTTTCTTTCCTTATTTGGGAGGAGGTCACCGATCCCCTGAGAACTGCATACCTTATTTCAATTGTTGGAAGCGGAGGCCAAACTTCACTAATTTGTAAATTGGAAAATGCATCTACCCCCTTCTCCCATAGCAATTATACACTTGACCTGCAGCACATTTACTTGTATTATTTGGCAATCAGACAATAGGTTTAGCAGGGAGTCTCTGGGCGAAAGGACAGTGGAACACGAGGCTAAAAGTTTAAACTTGGGAAAATGCTTTTGTCAGACGAAAGTTAGGTGCATCAAGGAAGACAGGAAAAAAAAAGAAAAAAGTTTGAGCTCCAGGGATACACAGAGTGTGAAATTCAGTGCCGATACTGATTTTTAACAAAAGTTCCTTTTATTATTTATATTTTATTAACATTTTAACAACCATTGAAAATGAAAAAAAAGGAACATGAAATTTACTCAAACTGAATAAAACATGGATCTACTCGAAGATCAATCAAAAAACCCCAGATCTGTTTACTGCACGTTGTCATTCTTTCATTACATGGTCTTTAAATGAAGTCAAATTACAACCTTTAACCAAACCTTTCACATCCGCAGATAAACATCAGACACTTTAATGGTGTCATTCACAACATGAATATCATCTGATAAATGGCTGCTGCTGCGCTCCTTTTTATTATTATAAATAACTACAGCCTTCCTTTCAGTCAGATTTCTTTTTTAACTATTGACTTTATACTGTTCAGCACAAGACCACGAATCCAAAAGCAGAGCGAGTAAAGTGACCCCCCCCCCCCCCCCCCGACTCCATCAAGATCACTCACAGGAACTCTGTCCTGGTGACCCGTCCGTTTACTTTTACAATTACAGCAAGTGGTTTCAAGTATGTTATTAAAACCTTCCAGATATTTCCAGGGACGTCCACTTTGACTCCAGAAACTATTAAGGAAGTAGTATTTTCATTGGCCTTGAACGCTCCCGTGTTAGCAAATAGAAATATGAGACCTCAGAAAAACAACAACCCTCAGCATCTCTTCAGATTAAGCCGGTGTAGGAATCACTGCCCGAGTATCATGACTGCAGGAGTTTGTCCTTTCTCACATCAGGCAGTAATAGCCTCAGTTTGTTTGGCCTCTTGTGTATTTCTGTTTGAAATTAGAAAACAGCAGTTAACAGAGAAAAAAAAATCTTCTTGAATATTAAAAAATATATAAGCAACATGGCTTAATGATCAATTTAGCCCGTCATCTTCAATCATGCTGTGTGTGCATTAACACTGGGCTGCCGCTAACGCTCAGGCGAGTCGATCCTACACGAATCTATTGTTTGATGGTGCGCTCGGCACCTCACACGTCTGCGGTGTGGATCTTGCAACCTGGCTCTTTGAGCAAGTGGGAGTGCTGAGGAACCGGCACTTCCTGGTTGTACCATCCTGGAGCAACGGGGGGGGGGGGGGGGTGAATATTGAAATTGTTAAATCTGCCTCAAAAAATCAGTGCGTTTTTAAATATAACAAACCAAAAACAAATCACGGCTCTGTTGGCTCAAGCGTACGGTGATAATAAAATCAAGAGTTTAACGCTACATGAGCGCATCAAGAAAAACTGCCTGCAAAGTGAAATCGAGCTCCTGATGCAAGAAAAATGACAATGATGACACCCCCCCCCCCCCCCCCCCCCACAGAGGAAGTCTGTCTGCTGCCCTCTTCCTATTGTCTGACTGTGAAAGGAAGCGGACCCTCGCTGGACTTGACAACAAGGCAGCTGTTGAAAACAGACACTTGTCTCTCTTTTCCTTGAACCTCTCCATCTACATCTGCAGGGTCAAGAGAGTGAGTGGGAGGTGCTGACAAACTTGAACATCACAAGGTGTTGCCAGAGATCCTGTCTGTGTTCACACATGAGACGAGGAAGAATGAAGCTTTAGGACACAGTAGTACATTTGTGGGTGAAACGCGTGAATGTAAACAATCACAGAGCCACAATATATTGGTTTCTCATTCCCTCATAACACATTCTATTTTGAATATCAATAATCTTTCTCAGGAATGACTCCTTCTCTACTCTGAACACACAAAAAATACCTTTTCAGGGTGTAATTTCAGACATTTCTCTTTAAATGATGTCATCACTGACAGGTGTGACAGGGCTTATTTGCATATGTGCACTGTGGGCCTGTTCAAGAAAAGTGAACTGCACACTATTTTATTTATTTTTTTGTCTTTTCTTCCATCGCCTTTTTTTCCACAGCAACAGGACACGTGGAATTCATTACAGGGCTGAGTTTAGATCCGGTGAGTCCGGTGTTTCAGGACAAACGTTCAATCACTGACGCGGATTTCTGAGGTAATTCAAGAAATGGAAGCAAAATATATTCTCAAAATGAGTAAATCCACAAATACAGACAGGACATCATGTCACTTCCTGAACCAAACACTTGGGGTTATCCAATCAGAGGGGTTTTATGAAGTTCAAGGAACATGCATCACCATTTTAAGCTGTTTATGCTTTGAAGAGGGTCGGTGTATGAGGGAAGTGTTTACCGAGTCTGTCTATAGAGACCTACACTGTGTTCAGGGACAAGAAGCAAAATCAAAAAGAAGTCAGCAGTTAGTTTGGAGACATTTAAAAGCAACCGAGCCAAGAGCTGAGAGGTGTTCCTGGAGTTTAAGACTGCAAACTCTCCAATTTAAGAGAAGATTTTTTTATTTTTTTTTTTTTTGTCGTAGCACTTTGGTGAAGTGTAATGTACAGTAAGTGTTGCAAGGGTCTCCACGGACACGACAGCTGGCATCTCTGAAGTCGAGCAGAAAGAGTACTTTGTCTCTTCAACCTTGTGTATTAAAATATTAAAGAGCTCCAAGTCCATGAGACAATTGCTGCCATCTGCCCCAATGTTCACTCCTGCCATCCTGGATGAAAAGAAGGCCAACATGAGAAGAGAGATGTGTGTGTGATTCTCCAGTCAATTCTCTATTGCAAATCTCAATATTGCCTAAATAGCATCAACACCCAACATGCAAACATACGCAAATTTCTGCCACTGCAGGGTCAAAATTTCCATATCTATGAGAGAGGTGGGGGTGGGGGGGGGGGACATTTACACAAGAAGGCCTGAACATATTTTTTCTCTCAGGTGTCTTTTTTTTTTTTTCATTTTACAATGTCATTGTGGAGCAAGCAAGCTTCTATGAGGGCTTTTACTGTAACTTCTTCCCTGAATGAGAGATTTCCTGAGACAAAAAAAAAAAAGCGGAGGAGGAAGGGTGCAATCAGTCCACGTTTGTTCTAGACAACATCACTTCCTTCCTTACCGTGAGGAGAGAGTAAAGAGCGAGACATTCAGATGCGGTTTTCATCAAGCACTTTTTCCAGGACAGTAATGTCGAGCAATTCTAATGGCGTTATTCAAAGCAGCTGCCTTTCTCAGCAAACTCTACGCCTTGCCTAAGCAATTCGAACCGCCTCCACAGATTCCAATAAAGTCAACAAAGAAATCCTCAGAGTGAAACTATTTATCAATGAATGTGTTTGTGTGCAAAAAAATAGAAGGTTGTGAAAAGACCTGAGTTACACCTGAATGGCTTTTCTTTTTTTTTCTTTTTTCCTGAGTGTTTCACATTTGAATTCACCTGTTTCCTAAGTGCCACTGCTGCCACTTCTCAGTATTAACATTCATGAGGTCAGTAGTTATAGAAAAAAAAGTAAATATTCGCACTGGAAATGAGTGAAAGTTTTTCTTTTTCTTTTGGAAAAATATTACACATTTAAACTTCTGAGTAAACAGTTAAGTTCAATCTGCAATAACTGATACAGCTTTGCTCATTTCCCTCACAGACCAAGCGTTTACAGTTGATAGTGATTTTCTCATAATTCCAGACATTGTCCACAGGATCAGGCCTTTTCACATATACAGCACACAACTGATCAGATTGTCCTCGTCAGACAACTGATGAACTACGGCAAATACTCAAGACCATGCAGGTCGAAGGATGTGCTGCCAAAAAGCAGGATACATCGCGGTCCGAGCGCTGCTCAATGAAGACTGCACTAGAAAACTGAAATGCTAGTTCGGGCTGATATACAGAAAGAAGAAGTGAGTCATCCCTGCTTTTTTCTATTAAAAAGTTGCGCATGTACGCTGATCCTGCACTAACAAAATGTATAATTGTAGGGAAAAACCTCAATAACAGATTTCATGGCCAGTGCTGAAATGTCTGTTCAATTCAATAAAAACACACTTTGAATGAATGATAAAATATGTGGTTTCATATCAGATAAACATGCATTAAAGTTAATCACAATATTAACCAAATAGTTTCTTCTCAGCTGGCCTAAGACAAACCAAATATATTCTAATATTCAGGTATTTATGAGTTTGATCAATTTTCTGGCTTTATATAAAATGACTAAATAAGTTCGAAAAATTAAATCAGTTAAATCGGTTTCAAAATACCCTTGTTTTTCGTAGACATTTTTGTTACACCAGCAGTTAAAAGAGCTTTCTACCCGCTCAGATATTTTTCAAGTTTCACACCGATCACGTGACCATAACACACCCACCCACCGTGTATTATCAGGACAATGACCTGCTCCATCAGTACGTGGGCTCAGTCACATGCTCAGTCGGACGTTGCACTCAGCTGCTGGCATGTTAATGTCTGTTCGTTTCCGATCCAACAGTTCCTGTGAGGAATATACAGTACGTCCACGGCTGCAGTGCATGTGTGAAACAGCTCATGACCTGCTTTGGTTGTTCCTCCTCTCAGGCACAATCACTCTGCAGCACCAGAGTACATAGCCGGATGAATGCTGCTACCTTTCAGCCATGCATATACACTAAGTTCACTTTTGTTCGTATAAAAATGTGAATTTGAAAGTTTGAAAGTTCAAAATGAGAAAAAAACAAAAACAAAAAAACTGGCAAATTTCCTGGACATACTAAAACAAATCTACTGTGTCTGAAGAACGCTGCTGGTCCGTGGAGGACCCACACTGCTGGAACAGTGTTCAGTTCTTTGCGGAAGGGAGGGGGTCATCCCACACTCAACTTAGTCCGTGTTGTTGTGGTCTATGTTTACCCCATCTACTTCAGGTTTCCAGACCAGAACAATGGAGTCCTTCAAAATGGCGACATGAGTCACAGTATCACTAAAGCTGCAAATACAAGTAACTAGATATTCTATATGCGGCTTAACCTTGGAAATACTGGATGTAAATTAGGTCAGGTAAAGCAGTGTTGGGTTCTGAGCAGGCGGCGTGGAACCGTGCAGCGTGTTTTTGAAAGGAGCAGATAAAAGATCATGACAGGAAGGGCCAGGTTTAGGGAAACAGGAAAGGTGACGCAAGGAAGTGGACGACGTCAGCAGCCAGCCCCCTACAATCGCTGCTAAAAGTCAAATCCAGACCAGCGCAACTATGGAGTCTTTACTCAGGTCACCAATGAAACTTGTACTTCTGACAGGTACGTGACTTTATCCATCCTGTTGCAGGTGTTTTGTAACAGCAGGTACGTTAGTTGTATTGGTGGGATCCTGTGGGCGATACCAAGTTAAATTCAACATATGATTTCAGAGCAATTCTAAGTTATAATTAGGATATTAACTGAACATTTACATTAATGAATACGCTTTCATGTAAACTTCAGCGAAGAATAACTCCAGTTTGTGGAAACCTGTGTGTGTGTGTTCAGCTGTCAAAAGATCAACACGACATTTCTAACGATATCAAACATCAAAAAAAAGGAGAACATTTCTGATTATTGTTGCTCGATTAAGATCACGGTACAAGTTCAACTGACACGCTGTGTTGAATACTTTTACATCTTTGCACCTCTGTACCTACGCAGCATGGCTTTCCAGCGTGATGGACCCGTGCAGCCTCTCTGACATTTGTGACTCTTGCCACGAGCTCGCAACATGCAAGTCTCTAAATGGATCGAATGAGTCCTGCTTTTGTAAGCATGGATATACCGGAGACGGGAAGACGTTTTGCAGCGGTAAATATAAACATAATCAACATTGCTACAAGAACACTAAGAGAGTCGAGAATGTGCAGTTGCCGTGGAAGCCTCGACTATTTTTGGAAACCTTTGTTGTGTGTGCGGAGGGTCATCGTGAGTTGAGAGACACATTAGGTCGCCATTTATTGGGTTTTTTTTCCCAGGTTTTTTTTTTTTTTTCTAGATTACATAACAGCACAAGATCAAATTTAACTGTTAGTTTTAGTCATGATCTTTATCCATAGTCTTAGCTGACAAAAAACCCCCACAAAAATTAAAACGTAAATAACATTAAATTATCTTATCAAAAGTTGAAGAAATCGGTAAACTGCTAACATTTAAGTCAAGAGCAAGAAAGAGCATTTTAGCCCAAACTCAAAAACTGATGTCAAAATCTGTTTCAAATACTGATTTTTTTAAAATCAAAACTTGATGCAAATTGTTCATGAAATGACAGGTGAAAGATGGTGAAGACATTTACTGTACATGTCTGCGTCGTTACTTACAACCAATAGAACAAATGAGATCATCTTATTCTCAAACAAAAAGTAAAAATGGTATAATCTAAAACTGCATAAGCCCTGCAACAAAGGTACCAAATCTGATGTCGAGTCAGAACTACGTTGTATAAATGATGTTGTTATTTTCGAGCTTTAATAGTAGTTTTCTTGTGAAGCAGGAAAATACAAGTAACACTTTTGTATCTGCTAATGCCAGCAGACGCCACCCCGAACCCCCAAATCCTTTTTAAGGCTGTTTTTTTTGTAATAAGCAGCTGACGCTGGTGTTCATTTTGTGGCATCGACAAGTCCTGGGCCTTTTCTGTCATTGTACCTCAGAGACATTGAGGATACTTGGATGGGATTCTTTGAAGCCATTTATTGTAGTAAGAGAACTCGGAGTTGACTCGCTGCGCGTTTGAGCAGTGTTGGTATTATTGGGTATAAAAAGCTACAGGAGGCCAAGTGTAAAACTGGGCATAAGACATAAAGGGCTCATAAGTATGAGTGAGTACGACTCTAATCTTTTTTTTGTCGGCCTGTAGTTTTTCTTGTTTCTGCAGTATCTCCTCGTGAGAGTCCTCACAGTAAAAACTGGAATCCTCTTTTAGTCAGTACTATTAAGTGTGTTGATTCTGGGTTCCCGCTTGTTTCTTTTTCATACAAAAACTTTGTAAATCAAAAAAGAAAAAAAAAAAAAGAAAATACTATAGTCCAAGGATTTGTTTTTGGGGGTTGTAAAAGGAGTTGAAGCTAAAAAAAAATAATAATAATAATAATAATGAAAAATGTGATCGTGACACATAATTTAGTGTTTGTTGGGTTCTAACATCCAAGAAAAGTAACTTGAGGGGGAAAAAAAATCTACTAAAGCATTTCAAGACAAATGTATAGATTTAAGAAGGTAACACATATTGTTGGCTTCTTCTTCTTTTAGATTTTGAAAGAAAAAAAAGGAAAAAGTCAAACATCAAAGTGCACGAGAAGGTGCAATGTTTGTGCAAAAGTGACAGTTCATAAGCCCTCTGTGTTATGAAGGTATTTCCCTTCTGAATACGGCCACCTCCCTCATCAGAGTAAAGGATTTCCCTTCTCGGACAGCTTTTGTGCATAAAGTACAGAGGAGAGGAAAAGCAGAGCGTCTGTCATACCTAGACAAGTAAAAACAACAGCTGAAAGTCTTAACAGGTCATTTCCAGTTAACTGTGTTTGATAATCGAGCCGGAACAGCATTTTTCTAAAATGGGCCGAAGCATCATGCTTCACAGTGAACCTCTGAGGCAACCTGGCAGCAAACCAAAGAGTCAGACACATGCAGCCGTCACAAGTGCCAAACGCACGACTAAGTTATCAGCCAAAGCTTTCAAACCCGACTGAACTGACTCAGACTGAACGACCAAACATGGTCACAACTGTAAGTATTCTCTTGTACTGCTCTATCTTTTAAAAACGCTTCATGACGACGTGAATGTGCACTCGAGAGTCAGAACCTCCTAGAACGTCCATCCTTCCATTTTCTGTACCACTTATCTGGTAAGGGTCGCGGGGGCTGGAGTCTGTCCCAGCTGACACTGGGCGAGAAGCGGGGTTCACCCTGGACGGGTCACCAGTTCATCGCAGGGCCATCAGGAGCAATTTGGGGCTCAGTATCTTGCTCAAGGATACTTGGACATGATCACTGGGAGAAGTGAGGATCAAACCAGCGACCCTTCAGTTGCTGACGGCCACACGAACCTCTGAGCCGTGCTGCCCCTCCACCTAAAATATGACTTACAGTATATAAAAAAAAATGAAAAAAAGTGATATACTATGAGAGAGGTTTTCTGGAAACCCACATTCTCACTAAAAGAACAATGCATCTGAACCACCAACAGAAGTCTGACTCAGTGTTCTCTGGTGTTGTTTTCTTACTCATTGTAACCATAAAAGGATTCTTTTAAGGTTATAAGGTAAAGAGCAATTTTTGTAGTCAAGTTTCTACATTTAAATCACAATTTAGGTCCAGTATAAAATTAAAAAAGTGTTAATGACATGACATCATCAGATCTGGATCCAGTTCGGGATCAATTCCAAAATATCACTCTATCTAATCGAAAAATCAACCTCAACATTTGGTGATAGCCTGTTAACCAAACAACTAACCAGCTTGTATGATCACGTGACTTCCACGGTGGTAGTAAAAGCTTTGTGAGAGTAAAGATTCAAAGCTACTGTCCATTTTTTTCATGCAGTTATTTGGTTTCCAGTCTCATAAGCTGCTCACACCCTCTGACACTTGGTAAATTGTGCAAAGATGTTTGTTTGTTTGTTTTTTATTAGCTTTTTCCTCTCTCGTTCAATTACGTTTTCCAAAAAAAAAAAAAAACCCAACAGGGCACTATTTACAGAGCCTTAATCAGTTCTTCTGTTCTTTTCCGTTGCAAATAACCCTGTTTACTTTCATCCATCTATTCTCACCACAGATGACAACGAGTGCCAGAATGTGACTAATATCTGCGGGGACAAGGGGAACTGTACCAACACAGTGGGAAGCTACTACTGTACATGTGTGTCTGGATACACATCAACGGGACTGGACGAGTTCCAGCCCAACGATGGCACAGAGTGTGTCGGTAATGTCACTTTCTCAAGCGTTTGTCGCGGGTTCCATGATGCAACATATACGCGTACTGACAAGGGGACATCATCTGCATATATAAGCTGTACGTGTTGCTGCTGGTGTGAGTGATGAGTGTATTAATGGATGAAGCCAGAGCATAAAAGTAGGACCCCATACTTCAAAAGAAGATGATTGATCAGATTCAAGCATAAAAGAAACATTTAAGTGCTTGGAAGTTTCCGCTCTCAGGTCAGCATCTGGAGTTGCATGTGTGTGTCCGGTTGAATCCTGCCACGCGCCTGGAGTGGGTGTCATCACGGGGCGGTCCTGAATCCACTTGTCGCCCTCATTCTGCAGGCAACGCCTGCATCCCGTGTGCTAACGTCTTTGAAATCGAATCAAGGACTGCTTAAAAATCATCAACAGGATCCAAGCGCGTGTGAAAAACTGTGGTCAAATTGACGTATTGTACATTTTAAAGTAGATTCTATTTCTGTGATGAAATTCTGTGACTTTTCACCCCGTACGCTTGAAGTATTTCACCTCATTTCAGATACTGCAATACTGCTAATTTAACTGAAGTGAACAGGATTTTACAATTAACTAGCAAATACACTACACGAATTTATAAGTCAAATGTGTTTTAAGTTGTGCACATTAACATTGTGAATGGATTCATTTTTTTTCCTGCACACAAGAGGATATTTAGACTGTTTAGCCAAAAGCCGCTGCGATGTCACTCATTTGGGCATTTTACAGAGATTATGTACGTTTCTTTTAATAGTTTAGGGGGAAAAAAAAACAGCAGTAAAATGATGCACATTGGATAAATGCACCTCTGACATGAGCTATCCTGAGAGGCTAATGGAGTATTTTTCATCCCAATTCTCAAACCACACCTCAGCAGAGCCAAAATGTCTCTGGTGGATGCTGGGGGCAACACAGTCAACTCAGCTGTTTCCAGAAGTGGCGTAGAACCTCTCAGGTCACTGCATCAGTTGTTTCTGTGAGTGAGCAGCAGACCGCTAAGGGGGCGGATCTCAGCAACTGGTGAATTGTGGCACTGCAAACATCTCCAATCAGCCAGCAAATCAAAACATCATTCACTAATCAATGTTTGGTTAACCAACAGCGCTAACTCAGTTGTCCTCTTACCCACGCCCTGCAGAATGATGCTTTTTTGTTTTCCAAAACTGACCAAACAACAAGTCAACTTAAAAATGAAGTAAATTAACAACAAAATCAATATCGACTTAAACAAACTCTTGAAACGTTAAAGCCAGAGGTACAAAATAGGTATAATCCAAATAAAATAAAGTCTCTACTTTGTCAAATTCCCAGGTATCAAACTCATTTTCTGTTAAATCATTTTTATACTGTTTTTGAACACTTGTATTATTTCAGGTGCTGTTGCATGATTTTCCTTCCGTATGTGAGGTATGTGCGCGTCTGTGAAATCAGTTAGCTCACAGCTGTTAGCGTGTCAGGACTGGATGTATGTGTGAACTGTTTTCTCTTTCACTTAGCTGTGGAAAATAATCATTTTTCCTCAGGACTTTTCACTTCCTGACTCTGTTATTCTGCGAAACCGTTGGAGAACCTTTGCTCCATTTACACTAGAAGAACAACACACGCCTGTAGATTTACAACCCACGTAATAGAAGCACTCACGTCGTTAAAATGAGTGTCAAAAAATAAATAATCAGGATATTAAATGCAATTTTTGTTTCACTTGTTTAACCAGAAATCAGATAAGATGCATTAATATGGCAGCCAATGATTTAATTTAGATGCTGACTGTTCAAAAATATTGATGCACAGTATTTGTGTGTTTTGCTATCTTTATCACTTCCCGGTGTGTTTTCTTTAACTGGAGTTCAACTATTTATTTGCATCTTTCAGACACTGATGAATGTACAGTAGCAGAAGCCTGTGGAGCCAACTCACACTGCCATAACACCAACGGATCTTTCTATTGCACCTGTCAGCGTGATTACATCCCAACTTCAGGCGACAAGCACTTTCACCCACAGAGCGGAGTAAGTTGTAAAGGTCAGTATCAGAAGAATACAACACAGCTTCCTGCTGTGGTACATTTCACACACATTTCACTCAGATCACACACACACTTTTTAAAATCTTTTTAGGAAACTTTATCATATTTACTCACCCTGCAATGCAATGTTTCGACTTGTGAATGTTTCATTTAATTCAGTCAGATGACTCGAACGACTTCTAGTCAAGCTGAAATCATGAAGACAAACTTAGCAATCAAAGACACACTTTTGGTAATTCTTGTTTTTCAGAGCATCCCCAAAAATACTGCCATGACAACATTGGGTGCATCACACAGACCGTCAACAAAACACTTGAATATGTAAGTACTCCCTCCACTGATTTTCAGCCAAATATAGATGAAACACAGATACGATGACACTGCCATCTGTTGGAGAGGACAGGTGAACATGAGATGAAGCAGGCTGAACATGATAATGTTCCGTATCATTGAAACACCGTGGCTCTGATGCAACACAAGTGCAACCAGCCAATATCACCCAGCTGATGATGTGCAGCAGCCCTATTTAGCCCTGCAGTTCCTACCCTTCACGCGTGCCCCCCTACAGGCCCAAAAAACTAACGGAAGCGTCAGTTCAAGATTGATTTGTTAATATACGCCTATATTTTGAGGCATAGAACTTAGGTCAGCACTACAGAAGGTGAGGAAACAGAAAATTCAATCTCCTCATATAGAGTCAGGTGTGTATGCTGCCCTGCAGGATTACCCTCGAATCAATGGAGGTCAAACTGACTCCAAGCAATAAACTTAGCGAGACAAAGAAAGTCTATAAAGAAATGTTAACATTTGGTGTGTTAAGCTTGATTGCGCGTCTATGGATTTTCAGTTAAGTGTGTTTTTTGTTGTTGGTTTTTTTGCTTTGAGTCGGTCTCATAAAAAAAAAAAAAAAAAAACAGCTCCAACTGCCTGGAGGTGTTGTAAGTGATCAAATCTTAGCAGTCATGACAATTCCTTGCACAAATTGAGATTACCAGAGTCCAACCTTTCAATATCAAAGTACGTCGGACTGTTTCTCCTCGTCAGCCAACTTGCTAAATATAAACGAGCACATATCCATTTGTGGGTTTTTTTGTTTGTTTTTTCAAATGGTACACAGCAGAAAATATGGATTAGAATATGAGCATGTGGATTTGTTTGTCTTTCAGATGAGCAACCTTACAGAACCCCAAAGTTTATTAAGTGAAATTGCTCGCCAGACGTCCAGAGAGCTCACCTCAGTGGACGTGATTGCCTACGTCGAGGTCCTGAGTCGATCCGCATCAACGCTGGCTGCTGGAGAAAAATTGGAACCTCCCGTCATATACTCGACTCTCTCGGTAATCTTTGTTCAGCTGTTTCATTCAACTTTTTTTTTTTTTTTTTTTTTAACATGCAGCCAGACGTTGAATTGTTTAAGTGTGCAAAGCTACATTGCTTTTTTGAGAAGTTTGCAAATGTTTTGCTGCGGTTTAGAAGGCTGCTGCTCAACAAAGAGTAAGATAGTTCTAGAGATGCAGCACAGTTTGAGAGCTGGGTATTTTTTCATTGGAGCTAACTAGAATTACACTTTGTTTCAGCATGTATATTTTCATTTTCTTTTTCAAATCTCCACCTCTGTCACCCACCCATCCAAAAAATGAAAAGAATAAGAATACACTGTGCAGAGAAAAGATTCTTATCTCAAGCCATAAAGACGCCAGCTAATAATAAATGTCATATTCCTTTAAACGTGCCTAGTTAAAAACACTGTAAGGCTGGAATATATTATGTATTATTTATTACAAATTTCAGACTGATAAATGTGTCCCCTCCCGTGACAGAAATTAGTTAAAGCTGCAGACAACTTGGTGGAGAAGGACGAACTGGTGGCTTGGAGTCGGATCAAAGAAGAGCGTAGGGAACATACCATCACCAAGCTGCTCCATTCTGTTGAAGAAAGTGCTCTGACATTGGCGAACAACTTCAAAACTCCCACTGAGCTAGAAATCAAAGCTAAACAAATGGGTGAGGTCATTATTAACACAGAGCTTTTATAAACACTCCAGATATGTTCAATTGTCTTGTCATTTATTCCCACCTGCATGCAGGAAGTAATGTTTTGGATCATTGTCATTTTTTCCTAATTCTTTGATATCCTCCTCCTCCTCCTCCTCCTCTTCTTTTTGTTGTTGTTGTTGTTGTTGTTCTAATCCTCAATGACAGAAATAAAACTCTTCACATTTGAAGCCAATCACAAAAAAGCCAAATTGTCTGCGTCCATGGGAGGAGATCATATAAATCTAACTCCAAAGCTGCGACCAGGGGAGGACAGAAACGGTAAGCCTTTTTACCATCTGCATGCTTGGGGTTTCTAGAGAATTCTGTGCGGTTGTTTTATTTCTGTCACCAAATGCTACATATATTGCATGCCAAAGAGAATAAAGTACCCATGGTAAGATCTGCACACTGAAAATAACTTTCTGCCGTTTCCATTCAAAGAGACAAACGAATATTATAAAACCTGGCTAGCTTAGTTGGATTTACCAAGCCAAAATTAGAAGAATTTTCAATTGTTTTTTTTTAAACTTCCTGTCTTTTGTTCAACTTCCTGTTGTCCATCAGAGAGTGTGTCGGTGGTGTTTGTGCGATACGCCGGCATCGGTGACATCCTGAAGCCGAGCAGCGACCCAGGTGTCACCGACTACACGCGATATGCAGGGTCAGGGGAAATCACTGTCAACTCCCAAATCATCGCAGCCGCCGTCAAACCGGCTGACATCTACCAACTTGACCATGTCACCTTCACTCTGAGACACACGGAGGTACAGAGTGCTGCTGAGGCTTGCTTTTTTTTTTTCCCAAAATAACATTTCATGTTGCTTTTGGCGTGTCAGTGACACGATAAAGACATTTTTTTGAGGATTTTCTTGATGATTTCTGCATTTTTTCAAGGTACAGAACAGAGACATTTGTTTAAACACATAAAACTGGAAAATGTGAACGAGCTCAACGTCTTAAAACTGAAAGACATGATTTCACAAAATGATTTAAAAAGCTATTGATGTTATTTCACTTATGTTCTGCCTGAAACAGACTTCTTTTTGTCTGATTCAGTATTATTATACGGTTATCATCGTGTTTCCAGTAGAATTGTAGTCATTTTGAGGCCTCAGCTTTCCATTTCTGCTGTTAGGCTAAAGTCATCATTAGCTTCTTTATTCCCAGATTAGCTCTGGCAGTAATTTAGCATCCGAGTAATAGTTAGTGTTTTGTGCAGATGTTTATGAAAATTGAAGATATTATTCCGGCAATCAAAGTGATAAATGGCAGGACACTAATGAAGGAAATAACCCTAAAAGTTAATGTACTGGTATTTTTTTAAAGATAATGAAATGAATGAGATGTGAAATCAGTATTTTTGTAGATGTCGAGGGAGTTAAGTCCAACAATGGAGGTTCTGACTCGCGCTGAATATTAAAAATTTGCCCTGACTGAGCAGTTAGCGTGGCTCCACTCGTGTGCAGAGAGAAAGTGGAATTCTTCCACGATGCACTGAGCTATTTCTTTGTTTGTGATCTGATCTGTACGTCATATTCATAATTTGAAGAATGCTGTTTAATCCTTTACCTGAGGGTAAACATGGTAGCAATATCAGTAGCCAAGGTAAAGATTGGAATACTTCTTATGCAAAAATATAAATATTTGCATGCTAATTGGTTAAAAAAAAAAGTTAATCATTTTCAGGAATCTTTTACTACCATTTCTGACATCTGCTGCTGCTGCCAAACTTTGAACAGACTCTCGTGTATCTGATCTGAGACCTGCAGAATCTGCCTTGGTATGGCCTGCGTAGTTGCAAGTAAAACACTACCATCCGATCTCCTCTCTCTCCTCCAGCCCGTCGACACTAAAGCCGATGTGATGAAGTGCGCCTTCTGGGAGTATGAGCCCGACAGCCTGCAGGGTCACTGGGCCACTCACGGCTGCAAGACCCTCTACGTCAACAGCAACGCAACCACCTGCTCCTGTAACCACCTCACGCACTTCGCCATCCTCATGTCGTCAGGGCGAGCGAACGTGAGCGAACGCACTTTTTAAAATTTTAATCTTATTTCCTAATTTTAGGAGAAGGGTGCAAGGTGGAACGAATATCTTTAATTGAGGAAAAAAATTGTGTCTTACTGCTTGTATCAAATTGAGTCTTTTTTTAAATTTTTCTTGATGAAAATTGATATTCTAATTGAGGATTTTTTTTATGTCTTTTAGAGAACCAACCTTAGCTGAGTGAACACTAAATACTGAATGTTTCTTTAGACTCTTTAAAGCTGGAGGGAAATGATCAAAGGTACTGACCATTTTGAAGACTGTGATTTAAGGCCTGTTCGTTGCTGGCATTTACACGCAAAACCCATCCCCGGGGTTAATGGGAAATCTTCTGAGGAAGGAAAGAAAGCCATCCAGGCTGCAGCAGCTCTCGGGTTAGAAAAAGAAGTCTTGCTGATGACAGAGAGGTCAGAGAAGAACATTCAGACTTGATCAGGATGCAAAACAAGAAAAAAAGGCAACAGTAACTAAATGAAGTGCTTGATACAATCACGGTATGCAGAAGCCAAACTTCGCAACAGCAGCACCGCTCGCTCAACAGCAGCTACTTGTGTCAGCTAAGAAAAGAAAACTGAGACAATGGACTGTTGAAAAAAAAAAATCTGAGGCTCAACTTTTAAATGTGATATTCAGTTACAGACGTGAGGTTGAGCTTTGACCCTAAAAATGGGTGAAGTACCACGTCACTCTCACACTGGTTTCTTGAGTTCTCTATGCTCAAAAGGCCTCCACAGTAACCATTTCTACTCCCACCCCAGGGTGAAGGGGGTGAAGGGAGATTCGAGTCATGAGGTTGTTGCTTGCAAATCTGCTGTCTTCATGTTCTCTCAGGAATGTGTGCAGCAACTTTTGGGATCTACAGTCCACCAGGAAGAATCATGAGGAAGTTCTTGTGACAAACAGGATGTCCAACCCAGCAGCAGCACAGGCTACTTCGTCAAATATCAGTTACTTTGTCATAACATACGATTTTGTCCTCAAAGACACAGATCGTGCCATGAAAATAAAAAATAATAAAATAATAATGTAAAATATTTACATGCTATACATTTTTTCATACATGGGTCAGCTGGGGGAATATATATATATATATATATATATATATATATATATATATATATATATATATATATACACACATATATATATGTGTATCTCAGACCACCCACACACACACACACACACACACACACACACACACACGCACGCACTGTATAAATACAGTATATAATGAAAGAGTTAAAGGGTTAACAGATCTTCAAAGCAAGGTGACTCAATACTCACACGGAATGACAAATGAACCCTGGGAGATATTCGCCCCCGTGCCCTCCAACAATACACTTCAGCAGCTGGGAGAACCAAAACAGTGTTTCAGCAAATGAGGAGTTAATGTACAAAACAAAAAAGAGATGAAAGCAAGAAAAAGGCAAATTAACTCTTGAGTGACAGCCAGACACACGACTGGATCATATATCGGGACCAGAACTGGGCCAGAAAATGTGTCCTCTAAAAATGATTCCAAGCGGAGAAGATGACAACTACATGCAACTGTGAATGAAACACCTCCCTTTCCATTTGTTTCTCAGCTGGCGGCCCACCATACCATCCTGACCCGCATCACCCAGCTGGGGATGATCATCTCCCTCATCTGTCTGTTCATGTGCATCTTCACCTTCTGGTTCTTCAGTGAGATCCAGAGCACTAGAACCACGATTCACAAGAACTTGTGCTGCAGCCTCTTCATGGCAGAGTTCATCTTTCTGGTGGGGATCAACATGAACACACACAAGGTAACCACGGTGAAAGCCTGAGCCTGATTGTTTCTCCATCCTGTTTCATGAATGAACGGCAAAGATGATATGTAAAAAAAAAAAAAAAAAAAAAAAATCAAAACTTTAAAAAAGAATATTTTTTTATATGTCCACTTTTGAGTACTTAAATAAAGTGACACGGAAGGCAAAAATAATGTATACAAAAAAATTATTTAAAAAAATAAAAAAAACAGATTTTCATCTTTATTATTTTATGCCATTTTTGAATACTTAAGGATACATTCATATTAGAGGCTAAAATGATATACACAAAATTACAGATAAAATAAATTCAAAAATAGGAATGTTATCTATTTTTCAGTGTAACATTATTTTTATAGGCCAAAAACCATTGGTTCATTGTCGTGGGACTCATTGGCACTGCAACTACTGCATAATAAAAACTCTAGGATCCAACCCTGAGTTGAGTATTTGTTCTAAAACATTACGTTATCTTTGAAACATTTCTCAATAGGAGGGAGGGAGGGGTTTTAAGGGAATTTATGAGAAAATGAAACAGAAAATAGCGATACAAGTGTGTCGGTTCAAGGCTTTTCGGGGTGTGTGTGTGTGTGTGTGTGTGTGTGTGTGTGTGTGTGTGTGTGTGTGATTGTTCAAATGTGCCTGAGCACATTGCAATACAACAGTAACTTTTTACTGAGGCCATGTGCAGGCTGCACCGCAGTCATTAAGTGGAGGAGGAGCATTCAAAACTAGCTTTAGCTCAGATGTAGCTCTTCTAGATGTGACTGTGGTGCCACCGCATTGTCTTTACCACCGGGTTCTGTCGTGGTACGACGGGTCTCGAGGTGACTGGGTCGTGATGCGGTTATGGCAAAGCTGAGCAGTGCTGAGTGACGGATGAGTTTGAGATTTGATTTAATGACCCACTTTTATTTTTGTCTCTCTTTTAAGTCTTCTAGTTATGCAAGTAGCTCAAACATAGCTAAACATTCACTATATCTGCTCACAAATGAAGCGAAAGAAACAAACATATCTTTATGTTTGAGTGGAATCATTTCAAGAATTTTAAAATCTCTTTGTCTCTCTCTCTCTCTCTCTCTCTTTCTTCTGTCTGTTTCCTGGCAGCTCTTTTGCTCTGTTATTGCAGGGCTGCTTCACTATTTTTTCCTGGCGGCCTTTGCCTGGATGTGCATTGAGGGCATCCATTTGTACTTAATAGTGGTTGGCGTCATCTACAACAAAGGCTTCCTGCATCGTAACTTTTACATGTTTGGCTACGGAAGCCCGGCAGTGGTGGTGGCCATCTCTGCAACACTCGGCTCCAAGTATTACGGCACGGATAAAGTGTGAGTAAGAAAGGTTTGGAGTTGTTACACACAAAAGAAAGATAAAGGTGCGCGCCAAAACTCAACTAAAAAAGATAAATAGATTATTGAACCAAATTTGAATACCTGGAGATTAAATTAGGTCAGTAGGGACACAGAGGAAGTTAAATAGCTTGGGTTGGGGTAACTTAATTAGTGTCAGATCTAGCTGAAAGGTTTTTCGGGTGTTAATACGGAGGTGTATTGGATTCACCTGAGGAGTGGGGGTGGGGTGGGTTTTTTTCTAAATTAATGAGATAATCCTCTTATTAATTCAGGAAAAACAGACTGTTTTTCTGAGTAAACGAGGTAAGTTTTCATTAAAAACGTAGGAAAATACAAACGATTTTTTCTGAATTAATGATATATACATTTTTATGTATTTTATTGTATTTCTTTGATTCAGAAGAGTTGATATCTATTTATATTTTTTTACAGTAAAAATCTCTGTATGTCACAAAAACAAGGTATTAAAAAATAGAGCCAAAACATTTTGATCCCTTGGAATAAAATTATACTGTCAATTTAGAGAAACTCCTCAAGTGCACGCAGTGCTGTTCCATAGTGAGGAGAATTTTTTAAGCGTCTCATATTTAATAAGACATCTTTATTTATTCAGAACAGGCGTTGAGCGGTCGCTTTCCGAACCAATCATGTTTGTTCATATAAGAAAAGAGGGGCACCTTTTAAAATATTGTCATTATTACAGTAGGGAATGGTGTTTAAAAAGGCTTTGTTTGTGGGCGAAGGGAATTGCGCAACAACAACACCCCGATTCAGTCAACAAAGGTTGTTCAATGAAACTTCCTCCATTTGTTTTTTAGGTGTTGGCTGAGCACAGAAAATCACTTCATATGGAGCTTCATCGGGCCCGCCTGTTTGATCATTCTGGTAAAAATCCCTCAGCAATAAGAAAGTGAAGCAGATGTCTTTGTAACATTGTTGAAGCATTAACTGAGATCA